>NW_013665909.1:254617-279321 GCF_000517525.1 Limulus polyphemus
GTAATTGTTAAAACGATATCCCGTAGCTATAAGTAATATTAAAACGATATCCCGTAGCTATAAATAATTGTTAAAACGATATCCCGTAGCTATAAGTAATTGTTAAAACGATGTCCGTAGCTATAAGTAATATTAAAACGATATCCCGTAGCTATAAGTAATATTAAAACGATATTCCGTAGCTATAAGTAATATTAAAACGATATCCCGTAGCTATAAGTAATATTAAAACGATATCCCGTAGCTATAAGTAATTGTTAAAACTATACCCTTAATTCACAAAATAATCGATGAAGCAATATCCGTCATTCATAACGTAAATAATAAAACAATACCCCATACGAGTAGCAATAGCCGTCATTCATAACGTAAATAATAAAACAACACTCCATATGAGTCTTAATCATCCTAATCTTTTCCCATATTATTTTCACTTGCAATTTTTATTTCGCAAAAAAAAGGGGTAAAAATTTGAACAGGTGCGTTATTCTAGTTAAACAAAATGAAATTATTTTAAGTAATGCCTTAAGAACCAAAGTTTTGTAATTTTGTTAAAACGATATCCCATAGCTATAAGTAATATTAAAACGATCAATGATCAACTGAAAGCTTAAGTATTTTCACTTCCACCAATTACTTTTCTCTTAGCTTGTGTCTCCCGGTGGATCAGCTGTAAGTTTACTGACTTACAATGCTAAAATATGGGATTCGATTCCCAATGTTGACAAAGCCATTGCTAACGGGGAATATATGAAGATACAGAACTATCGCATGGGCCCATATGTATGACTAGTAATTCACTCGTTTGAGGTGTTGAATGAAGGAATCCATCGTTGGTGACAATTTCTCATTTTTTTGTTCGTCTTAGCAAAGAACTCAAAGCGCACGATATTCAGAGATGCTTACTTCTTTCTACAGCACATTAAATATACCATGCATGTCAGGTAGATGAAGAGGCTATATCTGTCTCTCCGTTTACCTGAGGGGAATTGTTTCCAAGACATTTCAAACCTTTGGTGAGTTTGGGGTGTACAGCTGCTGCCTTCAACCGAAGTAGAATGATGTCCACTGATAGCATGGGCGATTGGCAGCACGTGTCTGTTCCAGGCTCTGTAGCCATTTTGTGTATTGGATCATGTTGATAAGCACACAGGGTTTATTTGTTCTTTGGCAAACCTCGTCATAGCTAATGATGTGACCTCGTTTATTAACAGGCTTGACCAGTTCCTTTGACTGTCTTATCTAATGTTTACTAACACCTAACTCAAGAATACCTGTAGATGAAGTTTTACGGAGAAACAAGATGTGTCTAAGTATGGTTTCGTCTTATCTTTTAAACCTATTTCTTATCATTAGACTCTACTGATTCTGTTAGATTTGTGGTCAGGGTCCATGTAAGGGTGTTTATGCACTTTCTGGCGAGATATCTCTGGATTTATGGCTAACGTGACACCATAGCCGCATGAAGAAGTACAACTCTTGGAGATGTTATATTATCATTATAGTTCACTCTGATATTCTGGTGTCCGACACTGTTTATATTCACGTGATATGAAATACTTACACCACTTATATGTACTACCCCTTACATTTATGCCTAATCTGTGATAGCAATGAAATGTTTCTAACCAAAGGGTTACCTTAACTCATTAGTTAGTCATATATTTAAATCTAGCTGATAGACTAGTATGTATAATAAAAACGGCTTTTCAATGTAAGACCATCAACTGGGGAAACATTTGAAAGAAACAAGCATTTCGGATAATTTAAAACTTCATGTACTTTGAATTAGGAAAGTGCGAAGAAAAATTATATATTAAAATGTCATGGTGAAGGAACTAGTCTACTCTATCTTTATGGACATATTGATCTGAAAACTAAGTTAAAGAACATAAAGTATAAAACTAAGCGCCATATATTTCGACACCGACTGTCGCCTTCTCCAATGGCCATTAAAGAATATGACAATCTCTATTGAAACGGCTGGTTTTTGGCTTTAGAATATCTTCTTTGATCTAGTTTTTTTGTGTAATGTGGCCTCATTTTTGTATTAATTATGTTACCTTGTCTCTCAGGATTTTGCTATAGGATATATTAGACACATCTCATATTGGCTTTCAAAGGATCGAGGTTTCTTTTTCTTCGAACTCTGAGGAACTAGAACTCTAGAAAAACCAAGCTATATTAGTCGAGGGAAACACTATACCAGAATTTAATTGAGAGTTTGATGATGTAACTAGGTTTAAATATCATTCTTGCTCAATGTTTGTTTTTAAAATATATGATACTTTAGACTAGCGTTTCTCAACCTTTTTTTGCCCGTTACTCCCTTTTGAGTTGGACTTACCTTTGTGATTCCACCTTTCGTAGACACTGTTACTTAGGAAAAAAGTTACTTTATTTCTACACTGTTGATTTATAATATATTTAGAATATTATTTTTACAATAGTGTATTGTTTTTAAATATTTTGCTTATGACATACTGTTTACTTATACAAGTAAAAATATTCTATTAATCATTGACCTTTTATTCAGTGTGATCCTTGGGCCTGATGAACACTTGAAAGTTTTTAAATGTCCGGTTGCAGTGTGGTCAGTGATAAGCGAAGATTACCTCTCTTCACAACATCAAGGCGGTTACGTATTTTTAATAGCAAATAAGTCACCCGACTAAAACCAGATTCAACCAGCTAAGATTGGGAAAAGCGATAAAATACAACTTTGCCTTCTCCCAGAGCTGTGGAAACGTATTAAGTATTTCACTACTTATCCAGAAATAATGTTTGTCACGTTTGAATCTAGCTTGGGCTGTTGAAATATGTTATTCGAGCAGTGAAGTTTCGATAGCCCACTCAGAATCTACTGTGTCCCCCTAATTTTCCGTCACTCGCGTGTGACCCCTTAGAAACATGAAAATTGATGCTTGAAAAATATAAAACAATAATATAAACATATCTATGATATACAGAAAGGAGAAAGTTGTAAAACACAACCAATCATTTACGAAATTTTGTTTGTTTGTTGTTCAGTGCAAAGCGACACAATGGGCTATCTGTGCTGTGCACCAAAGGTATCGAAACCCAGTTTTTGGCGTTTCAAGTCCGCAAACTTACCGCTGTGTAACTAATGGGCTCTTTAAAACTGCTTGAATTAAACTAAATCTTTGGTTATTTTTTCATTTGCAACAAAAGTATTCGTTTTGGAATGATAATTGGCTAAAATTCATTTTAATATCTGGTTACACAATTTTAACTAGAATTTATATAAAGTAAAAACATGATTTATTCTATTTGAATAAAGATCTTAAAGTATAATAGTAAATACTTACTAGAATCGATTTGAATTAGTTTGTAAATTTTCAAGTTAAATTTTCTTCAATAAATGATGAACTTTTTTTTTTTACTTTTCATAGTTCACTTCGAGGCTTCCAGCAGATTTTGCAAACAAAGTTGCTCTACTACTGGCCGGAGAGCTACCATGGCAAGACAAAGAACCTTACGGTAATGGATTTGTACAGAGAAAACGACAGATCCGGTACAATCAGTGTTACTTCAATCCAATTTCTTGCTTTCGAAAACGTAAATGAGCTTTTATTACCAACAAAGCCCAGGCTGAAAGGTTAAATTTATATCACGAAATGAGGAATACACTAATATATGTTATGTTAACTAAAGTAAACAGTATCATGTTGTTGAAAATGTTTGTAAAACCAATTATTTCAGTTTACACTTCAGAGAGTCTATTGACTTAATATTACAATATTGTTGTAAGTGTATAATAACACATAGTGCAATGGATATTAAATTAAAGTATGTTTAAGATAGCGTTTTAAAAATATATATATTATAAGAATAAACTTATCACAGTTATGTGTTTCTCTGTAGTAGATTAAGTGGGTTCAAATAAAAAAAATTATAATAAATTATAAACTTCCTAATTATTAGATATTCTATCTAAAGTTATCGATTTCATTTGCGAAGATACGAGAATAAATTTGAATATTATACTTTAAGTGTATAATATAGATAAAATTGTCATAAGGGCTCAACACGTGTGCAAATGCAAAACTGTTGAGATATTTGGAATCCAGAAAATTAATGACACAATTTTGACTCCCAAAACCAACTATATACTTTATAGTGTTCATGCAGGGTTTCAACTTTATAGTGTTCATGCAGGGTTTCAACTTTATAGTGTTCATGCAGGGTTTCAGTCGTGCAAATTATATATCTATGAAAAGTAGGAATTGCAAATATAGCACATTAAATAACACATTCGTTTAAGTAGCCATACAAAAAATAACACATTCGTTTAAGTAGCCATACAATTAAATAACACATTCGTTTAAGTAGCCATACAATTAAATAACACATTCGTTTAAGTAGCCATACAATTAAATAACACATTCGTTTAAGTAGCCATACAATTAAATAACACATTCGCTTAAGTAGTCATACAATTAAATAACACATTCGTTTAAGTAGCCATACAAAAAAATAACACATTCGTTTAAGTAGCCATACAATTAAATAACACATTCGTTTAAGTAGCCATACAATTAAATAACACATTCGTTTAAGTAGCCATACAATTAAATAACACATTCGTTTAAGTAGCCATACAATTAAATAACACATTCGTTTAAGTAGCCATACAAAAAAATTAACAACCTATATTGTTAGTATCACTGTCCTTTAGCAAACATCCAAACAGTTACATCTTTACCTATACTTCCAGCTCTGTGTTAATCAGGAAACTCTAGGGAACAAACTCCCATGAAACACCTGTCACCTGTATCAGGTTGAAACCAGAGTATGGATTAAAATCCTCTTTCAGATAAATCTACATTTTTTTCACTATTTTATGTTTGTGTGTGTGTGTGTCATCTGAACGATATGCTGCGTAGGGAGGAATTAGTAACAAAAAGGACGCCGCTACACATTACAGTCCAGTAACGTTAAATTTTCCTTACCTTTACTAGAAAATATCTGTGTATTGTTCATAGGCTATTCATCCGAACAATAAATAAATACATATTTGTTAGAAAACAATGCTCAAACCGTGCATTGTTCATATTTTCAATAGCAAAACAAAAAATAAAGGATTTTTTTTCGAAAGTATTATTCAAGGGTGCTAGTTGTGGAGAATTTTTAGCGCAATTATTGAAAGTAAGAACAAATTGTATATTAGATTAATGATACTCGAACAAGATGCTGTTCAACCCAGTTGTACTTATGTGGTTCATAACATATTTAATGAGAAAAAAAAAATATTTTTATGGTAGGTTAACACTCAAACTGGTCATTACTTAACTCACTCTATTTATTAAATATTTATTTCTTTTTGTTTTCTGGGTGTACTAAATTATCTTATTAAGAATCAACGTATACATGCACATGTCCACATAGTTCATCGTTCATGACTCGTTACTGTAAAAGCTATTTTACACTTTAAGCCCGCGAGTGCGTTATAGCAGTGATGACTATATCCCACTATTTGGTCAGAAAATAGTAAGCCAATAATAGGCGGTGGGTACTACTGATTAGCTGCCTTCCATCCAGTATATCAATTTAAAATTAGGGACGGTTAATGTAGCTTTACGAGAAAATCTGAAACGAGCTAAAAATAAAAAAAGAGGAATTTTTTCCCCTTAACACAACCAGATAACGAAGATATTGAGAACATGAAGCAATGATCTTGGAATATGTTAGTATTTATATATATAAAAAAACAAACTTAAAGGACATTTGTTACACCTTTGCAACTCCTTCGCGATCCCCCATGGGATTGCGACCCCAATTTCAGAACACCTGGTTTAAAAAAGTATTTGTTTTTAAATACAATAAAGATAATTTATATGATAAGGTGTTTCAGATTCATTTGTTTCAAAACCTATGTTGATTTATTTATATCGAGAATACCAGTAATAAAACATTTTATGAATTAATTTACACTATTATTTAAGTACACACAAATCTATATATTTTGTGTGTGGATCATAAAATCTTTGTTTTAAATATATTGCATATTATCAATTCAAAACTGACTTTAAAATAGGAAGTTTTTATAGAAAGTTTTACTCTACTGAAGAATTCAGAAAAAAGGTTATAAATCCACACATAGTAACATTTGTAAACGCTACAGAACAACCTTATTTTGATAGAACAGTCAAGTTTACAATTTTTTTTTGCTTTTAGCAACACTAACAAACAATATTTAAACTACTATCAAATTGGCAGGACTGTTGATACTGCGACGTTCAAGATATTGATTCTTAATGGAAAGTTTAAACTGCTGTAAAAATATAAAATAGCTTTTTATTCTTTACAATCTGTCAAGCTTAAATCTCATATTTACGTTATACGGTACGATCGGAAAAGGTTTCAAATAAGGTCGATGTCAGGTTTTATGTATGCACCAGATTCTTTACAGTAGGTGTCTGTGTCTTGTTGCCGATAAATTTCAACAATTAACAAACAGCATACAGTTCACTTATTTTAAGCTAATATATTGAAATAAGTCAAACGTATATACAAATATTCGTTACACTGTTGGTTATCACAGTTGTATCCGGAGTTTTTAATTATTGTGCCTTTTTCGTCAAGGTACATACAGGCTTGTTCAGTTATTTTAGAACACAATTTGACGAGACAAATTATTCTTTTTGCTCTGTTATTAAAATACAGCTTGTGATAATTTCACTTTAAAAATGCCACTATATGCTCTTTATTGATAAACTCACAATCACGCAGTCTAGATCTATCTATCTAACTAAATTTTCGACGCGTACTTATATTCCGACAGAGGTCTAGAACGTTCCACACGCTACTAGATATTATGATGCAATAATACTCAATTAAAACAAGGAGAAAAACTCAGAAGGTTCTAGTAATATGACGCAATAATATAACAATCACCAATTCATAACTGTTGAACCACACAACCTATGATTCGTAAACAAACTTCCGATAAACTATCGCTTCCAAAGATAACTAAATATAACATTCGCGCTATATAATCTATCCAAATCCTAACACTCGCATTACACTGAAACTAAAACAGTCGTGTATATTTAGTTATCTTTGGAAGAGATAGTTAAAGCGCTCGATTCGGAGTTTGCGGGGTGCAGGATCAAATCCCTTCTTTGAACATCCTCGCTTCTTTTAGCCGTCAGCGTGTTATAAGGTGACGGTCAATCCCATTATTCGTTGGTAAAAGAGTAGTCCAAGAGTTGGCGGTGAATGATATTGAATTCCTCTAGCCTGACACTTCAAGATAGGGCCGGCTAGAGCTGATAAGCCTCAAATAACTTTGTGTAAAATTCAACAAAGAAACAAAATTATGATGTTTCATTTAACTTGTTACATCAATAGGAGCTTCGGAGTACTATATTGAAACACCTTACTTTTTATAGCGCTTCGCTCAGTCACAGCTAAATACCGGTAAATACTTTACCTGGTGTTACTCAGCTACAAGATGAGCTCTTTTATTAAGAGAAAGGTTAGGTTAGGTGTGAATTTGGCTGATGTTACTCATCGAAAAGATGAGGTCTTGTATTGAAGGATGTGTCACGTTTGGTGCGACTTTGGCTGATGTTACTCGCCTAAAAGATGAGGTCTTGTATTGAAGGAAATGTCACGTTTGGTGCGACTTTGGCTGGTGTTACTCAGCTACAAGATGAGCTCTATTATTAAGGGAAAGGTTACTTTAAGTGTGAATTTGCCTGGTATTACTCAGCTACAAGATGAGCTCTATTATTAAGGGAAAGGTTACGTTAGGTGTGAATTTGGCTGGTGTTACTCAGCTACAAGATGAGCTCTATTATTAAGGGAAAGGTTACTTTAAGTGTGAATTTGGCTGGTGTTACTCAGCTACCAGATGAGCTCTATTATTAAGGGAAAGGTTACTTTAAGTGTGAATTTGGCTGATGTTACTCACCTACAAGATGAGCTCTATTATTAAGGGAAAAGTTACTTTAAGTGTGAATTTGGCTGATGTTACTCAGCTACAAGATGAGCTCTATTATTAAGGGAAAGGTTACTTTAAGTGTGAATTTGGCTGATGTTACTCACCTACAAGATGAGGTCTTGTATTGAGGGAAAGGTTACGTTAGGTGTGAATTTGGCTGGCGTTACCCACTTACAAGATTAAATACAACAATTAACCTAAAACTACTGTTCGAATATAACAATGCCGCGTATTTAAGAATTTCAACATCATTGTTACAATATATATCCCTTCTCACTAGACTGTGGAACATGGAATGTTTTATTGCCGTTTCTATAGTTGGAAGGAATTTAACTTAGTTGTTACATTTCAGTTCTACTTACATTGTTTATGACCCCATCCTTACCATATACATGAGTAAATAATAATAATTACAGGAAGATTTACATTCTAGTCTGCCACTACAGTAAAAAATATAGGCAATGTTGTTTTTTTTTGAATAATTGGATGTAATTAGAACATGTTAAGTGTGATGAGTAGCTGAAACATCAATATTGTATTGTGGTACCAACATTAACGTTTCTTTCAAACTAACTTTTGAATTACAAAAACAAAACATTTTTCTTTTATAGCATAGACTTTACTAAAGTTTACGAAACCAATGAAATCACAATAAGTATTATAACACTACGCATATACTTATAAAAGAATTTATTTCATATATTTAAATCTTCTGGCTTCAGGTCTACCAAATCTTTCCCACGTAAGTGTTCAGGAGCCGCGCAGAATCCCCATAAGTGTTTGGGAAAATCTAAGTCCAATATCCATCGCAGCTTCTTGTCACATGCCAAGGGATTGTCTGAAAAGTAAAAAAAAAATCTGTGGAAAGTTTGAATTATAAAACTTAAACAACATAGCATGACAACCTGATCAAGTGTGATGGGTTATATTTATATTATTAATTCATAATTTTAATAAACATTTTATGTGTATAATAATGAAATAACATCATTAATTACCAGAATTATTGTAATATTATAAATGATAACGAGTTTGTGGTGCTTCTAACTCCCGTTTTAAGCTTTAACTTTGTCAAATAGAATATCAATGGAACTGATTTTGGTTTTATATTCTATAAGTTCTTAGCTTTTAAATAATAAAAGCTAATAGAGTATAATACAATATTTATATGTGGATGTAATGAATCTTTTTTTAACTTAAAATCATTTTTGTTCTGAGAGGAATACAAACTATGTAAGAAATCTTAACAGAAAGAAATTTTTGTTTTATGACTAAGCCACTAGGGCTATCTGCTGCTGTCCCTAACTTTGAATTGTCGACCACAAGGAAGGCAATCTGCCGGCAATACCTACCGTCAACTCTTGGGCTACGCTTTACCAACGAATCTCTATTGACCGTCACATTATAATGTCCCTACGGCCGGAAGTGTGAGTATTTTCGGCGCCGGGTTTAGATCCCGTGACCCAAAGATTATTAGTCGAATTCCCTAACCACCAGTCCATGTCAGTAAGAACAAGACATTTATGTGTTGAAAGTTATGAAATAAGAATCTAATTTTTGTAAAAATTCATGTTGGGAACTGGGGTATTAAAATACTGTTATAACTGTGCAATGTTAAACGTTGTATACAGTTTTTCAAGCCTTTTTGCAAAATATGCCGTATTTCAAACTAAACAACCATCGATTGATTACCTCTTGGCAGTTTTAATTAGCGGTATCAAAACTTTCCTTACTCAAACTTTCAATTCTTTCAGAACATGTTTGGCATCTTAAACGTTACTCAAAGGATTTTCACAGATTAATTAATTAAAATCTAATTAAAACCACGACGCTTTATCATGTGACCTAAGATCACACACAGTATAATAATAGAATTATTTTCCAAGATCACTTCAGTTAAGAATAAAATATGTAAAAACGAAGCATTTGAAACAACAATAAAGTGCATATTGACTGTTGAAATGAAACTAATAACATTACTCTTACTCATAATGAAAATCTAATCAAAGACATTCATTATTTCTGTACTTGTATTAGAAAATGTTATTAAACCGATTTTTTTCTCAGTAAGTTTATATTATTTAACAGAGAGAAAAAAAACACATACACAAAACCCTTTATGAAATCATTGGGTTTTACAAACTTTTATATCATGATATAATAAACGTGTCTTCTCGGTAAAAAAAAAAAAATGTTTTCGGAGATTTGAGGAATATATGAAAACCGAGGCCATGCTTTTATGATCGTACCTTCTACCCACACAGTCACCAGCTGCTTCCACACTGGTTTCCAAGTTTTTTCCTCTAAACTCACGATGTTGTTATTTGTTATATAGATCTCCTCTAAACTCAGCATGGTAGTAAAGATGTCAGGGGGAAGAACACTGATCTGGTTGTCACTGAACATTGAAAATAGATAGAGGCTCATGAGAAGACATCCTGGCTTTGTGATGTTAAAATATTTCGATGTTTCATTGATACTTGTTACTATAACGATTGAAAAAGTCTTACTATCTATCTATCAATATATATATATATATATTGCACTGAATGAGGTATCGTTAAAAAGATAATATTCACAATATTAAATTTAAAAAATGGCGTCCGGTTCAAATTTCACCACAATTTCAACGTTTCAAGTCATAGAGATAGTATGATTTTCTAGTATATATAACATAAATCTATCAGTAGAGAGTAATGATTTTCAGGTCTTTACAACATAGCTTTGAGTACAGAAAGAAAAATAACTATAATTTGTTTTGCTATAAAATCCTATAAGAATGCTGTTTAATTCTTATATGTTATAGCAACTTGAATGCGGATCAACTACTGATATGTTTATTTTAACAGAGCTATTTGCAGTAAAGACCAGTAAATTATCGACATCATTCAAAGTTTTAACATGAAGGAAATGGACAACAAAAAGAAATAAATAAAACGAATTAGATTTAACTAGTGAAAATCAAGCCCAAATTACAATTTTATGCAATAGAAATAAGTTAACATTATCATTACACCACTAACAGAAGTTATTATTTCAAAATATATGCTTCAAAGAACATTAGATCGTTTTGCTGCAACTGGTAATTAAAAATCTAATCATAGAAAGGGTCGTCCAATAAAACAGTCTGAAGGGAGGAAAGTGACATTTGAAGAAAGTCAATATTCAATTATCTTTAAACACTCCAGAAGTAAGTGCAGAACTACAAATTATGCAGAAAAGTTTCTTAGCAATAGAACGATGAAAGAAAATGATCTCGTGGAAAAGTTATAGTCTGATATTTCAATGTGAGCATGCTTAAGTGGAAGAACACACGGAACAATGTGCAATGAACTGGCAAAACAAAGACTGAGCTTTCTGGAAATTCCAGCAAAGTTTCTGTGAGGAGTCTGATGATAAGAAGTTTAAGCAAGAGTTTGTAAGTGAAACTGTGAAACGTTGTGCTGAATTTCTAATAATGTGGAGATATTTTTCCTTTCCAAGAGTGGGAGTTATTGTCAAATTAATGACATTATGAGGAAGGAGCAGTATCATAGCATTTTATTTTATTTGAGAGGTAAACATCTCTATTTTTTATGTTATCAGGATAATGAGCTAGGACTTAATGACCTGCTGAATAAGAGGTATCTGAGGGAGAATGAAAAAAAGCTCATGGTGTAAAAGTTAAGAAATAGCTAACACGCCCTACCGATGCTAATGCAAGTGAAAAGCAAAAAATGAGCGAAATGAAGTAACAGTAAAGTACAGACTCAACCAAGTGGTTGTTTGATATTATCACACAGTTAAAGCTAGAGTAAAGCCTATGCTAACGTGGATATCTGTTTCTTGAATTGATACGCAAAGCTACTCGAGGGCTATTTGCGCTAGCCAACCCTAATTTTGAAGCATTAGATAGAGGGAAGGCAGTTAATCAACACCACTCACTGTCAACTTTTTGGCTACTTTTTTACCAACGAATAGAGGGATTGGGTGTCACATTATAACGGTCCCATGGCTGAAAAAGCGAGCATGTTCAGCAACGAGTTTTGATCCACGACCCACAGGTTGCGAGTCGAGCATTCTAATCACCACGTCATGCCAAGTCTCCCGGTTTCTGGTATCTGGAACAATACACAATACTACGGACAGCAGTTTCTTGTATGTGGACCAATATAAAATATCGTGAATGTCGGTTTCTTGTATCTGCACTATTACACAATACCGTGGTTATCGGTTTCTTGTATATGGACTAATACACACACAAACGCCCACACAGTTGTGTGTATATATGTGTGTGTGTGTGTGTGTGTATTTTATTATCTTCTGTTTTCTAATGAGTTGTTTTGAAAACAGTGATTGAAAACAATTTCACTTTAATAGATTTCTAACAAATTGATTAGAGAAATCTAAGTATATTTATATAAGCTTTATGGCACTGAAGTTTTCATCTTTTTTGTTTCAAAAGTAGTATTAACGAATCTAAAATATTTCTTAGTTGTGTGCAGTTTAACATATAAGGATAAAAATACTACATTTATGGCATTCTATTTTATGGAAGCAATGGGTATTTTTGAATTCGATAGTTGTATGCTGTTGACGATAGTTGTATGCTGTTGACGATAGTTGTATGCCGTTGATGACAGTTGTATGCCGTTGACGACAGTTGTATGCTGTTGACGATACTTGTATGCTGATGACGACAGTTGTATGCTGTTGACGATAGTTGTATGCTGTTGACGACAGTTATATGCTGTTGACGACAATTGTATGCCGTTGACGACAGTTGTATGCTATTGACGATAGTTGTATGCTGTTGACGACAGTTGTATGCTGTTGACGATAGTTGTATGCTGTTTACGACAGTTGTATGCTGTTGACGACAGTTGTATGCTGTTGACGATAGTTGTATGCTATTGACGATAGTTGTATGCTGTTGACGACAGTTGTATGCTGTTGACGATAGTTATATGCTGCTAACGACAGTTGTATGCTGTTGACGATAGTTATATGCTGTTGACGATAGTTGTATGCTGTTGACTTTACCTGTGCTATCGATTTCTCACTATTCTGTACGGTTTTTGATATTGTTCAAAACGGTAGTATCGTATTTCATTAGGGTTTTAAACAACTTGGCTCAGTTTCGCAGGTAACATTAACTTAGACCATAAGTCACTTAAAAAGATAAAGTCTCGCTTAAAAAAGCAAGAAAAATAAAGACTAATATGAACTGAGTTAAAATAAAATGACTTGGAATTTTAAAAGTAATGCTGTTGCTTATTAGAGCCATTTGTTTGCTTCTTCTTACAGACTTTATTTAATTCTAATCATTTTCGTCTGCTCAGCCGACCTAACGATCCTCGATCGCTCGTACGCACTCACCGATCACAACCTTGTAAAACAAATTTGGCAGCGTTAGATATAGAATCTAGTTTTGACATCCAAGTGTTCTTTGAATCAAACGAAGAGACACCTAGAAGATGGTTCTATGCGATCTGGCTAGAAAACGGGAAAGGGTTTCAGAGGAAGGACATCTTTAAATATTAAGAAGCTACGTAATTTTACTGTGGTTTGAAAGAACATAAGGTTCTAAGTTGATGTGTAAGTATGCCCATTAATTAATTGACCCTTTTCTTGATACAGTTCGTGATAACACATATTTGTATACAAAACAACTAATTAATTAACCTTTTTTCTTGATACAGTTCGTGATAACACATACTTGTATACAAAACAACGTAACAGTTTTTAAGGGCTATCACATGATGGTCGGTTATAGTGGTCGCATGTTTAATGAGTTTACTGAGTAAACGATTAATGAAGATCATTGGATGTTTGTCTCACTGTATAACACGTTTAATATATTTTACTTTCCCGGGAAACAAATCAATACTATCAAGATTGCCTATAATTTTGAGCAAAAACTTAGTAGTTTTGAAGTTAACTTATTTTGATAACAACAACAATATAAAAAAAGATTAACATTACCTTAGGTCCAGAGTGTTGATATTGTTAGGAAACATACTTCGTGACACCAAAGAAATATAGTTTCTTTGAAGGCTTAATATCCTTAGGTTTACAAGGTCAGAGAAACTCGTCTCACCAATGCTCGTGATGGCATTATTTACTAACTCAACCTCATTTAATAAATATGGGCCACCCTTGAACCATCCATGAACCGTATCGATATTATTATAGACTATTTGAAGAAATTTCAAATTCTCCAGGTGAGAAAATGATATTTTTCCAGAACCTTTTTGGAAGCTTTTATAAACGTAAACTTCTTCCAATGTGTTGGAGTTGCCTTCTAAAAAAGGAATGTCTTCTTCGGACACAGGATTCAGTTCCACTTTGTCTAAAGCAAGGTAGCTTATATTAGTTCCTTCAAAGATGTCTTTAGGCAACCTGCGTAAGGAAGATTCTGTAATTACAAGTTCTTCTATCGGGCCATACTGTGGAATATTTCGTCGCAGATGCTCGATTTCCAGAGACGAAGAGATATTAGTACAATATATTTTTAAGCCTTTAAACCCAATGTCACAGAAGCAAGGTTCTACTTCTTCCCAAGAAGGACAAACGCTCAGGGACGCCACTTCTATGGTTTCTGTTAGAAAACTAAGACCAAAACAGCAAGTAACGAAACCAAAGTACCTCTTCATGCTTAAGTAGAAGAGAATAATTAAATTAGTATCATAACATAAGATAAATAAAAAATGTAATAAATGATACGAAACTGTGCCGGAAAAGATATAATAACCTGGATTAGATAGATATGTAGAAAATAGTTAAAAGAAGCGTTTATATTTTAGCAGCCAAAACTGTGCATTGAATCTGATTTTTTGCGTATTCAAATAAAAAAGCTATGTATTAAAATAACCACAGACTGTGTTAATAACAACATCAAAACTTAACACAACAAAGAATAATTTCGATTGTTTTTACACAGAAATGGTGAGCTATGAAGTCGAATCTTGTCTGTTTAGTTGTTCAGTTTATAGCATATTTAGCTTGATTTACAGTTCGCAGTAAATTGGCTTTCAACTTAATTAAAGATAAGACTCTGATGTTTTATGTAACATTTAACGCTATATTGCTTACTTTGAGTTTGCTCCACCCAGTCTACGTTCTTATGTCTAACGTTACTTAGTGACAGTGGCATTTTTTGTATATTTTATCACATGCGACCTATAGAAATAGAAACATGTGGTATGTTTCTCATGGACTGAGCCACGTGTATAAATTACACTGTCACGCATCAACGTAATATTTGTTAGCCACCATTTACGAAAGACTTTCCATCTTAGTACCTACTCAATTCCTTTGCCCGTCAATTATAATTAGGTGATTCAAGTCGTTTTGTGGTTCTCTACTAAATTCATTCATTTTTGTTGTAGTGCTCTTATAAGTGTATCCAGTTTTTACTTTTTTACTACTGCCTGCAACAAACATTCCATATTCACATATGTAATCTATAAACTCTCAGAACCAATATTTTGTTCATAGTAGACCCTATTAGCTCAGCTGTAAGTTTGAGGGTTAATAACACTGAAATTATGGGGTCGATCCTCACGGTGGTCACAATACAGATAGCCCATTCTTAACAACAAAGAATGAGATAAAATGTTCATAGCTATTTATTTATATTTTGTATAGTATCGTGATAATATATATTTATACAAAAAAGTAACACTTTTATAAACGGAAACCATATGACTGATTGATGAGGGAGATAGTGTGTGTTTAATGAGTTTACTGATGAACGAAGATCACTGTATGGTTGCTCTACTATGCTATACGTTTGATATATTTTTACCTTCTCGTGAAACTGAATTTCTTCAGATACAGGATCCAGTTTCACTTTGTCTAAAGCTTGCAATAATTCTCTCAAATATGCCATCAGGCAACCTGCGTAAGGAAGATTCTGTTATTACAAGTTCTTTTATTGGTCTGTGCTTTAGATATTCCGCTGTAAGTGCTCGATTTCAAGCGACGAAAATTATAAATAACAAAATAATCGTTTTATACCTTAACCTATACAGTCTCAGTACCAAAATGCAACTTTTATTTATTTATTTTTGCACGGTATCCTGTTTGTAACTCATCTCTGTAAAACACAGAGTGTTGTGGAACACCACGTACTCGACCATGTTTATAGACGTTCAGATGCTCTCTACAACAGCTATTGTGAACAATGTAACCCGAAACTTTCAAAGTCATGCGCTATTCCAAAGAAGTTACTATACTCAACTTGCTCATATAAACCAGAGATCTCATTTATAGCTTGAATTTTTCCGTTCACTTAACGCCTCAGTAACTAATGAAAACGCGCTTGAAAGAATGAAACTGAAAACATTTATCCTTAAATAAAATCCATTGTTTTCAATAAATAACAAAAACATAAGTCATAGGAATAGAAAATAATGAGAAAATTGTTACTAAGTGGTACTTATTATTTCTAAATCCTTTCTACAAATAACGCAGAGGTCTAAATAAAATGTGAATGAAAACATAAAGAATATAGAAATATGTTTTTTTTAATATAAAGTTGCCCCCCAGTGGCACAGCGGTATGTCTGCGGACTTACAACGCTAGAAACCGAGTTTCGATACCCGTGGTGGGCAGAGCACAGATAGCCCATTGTGTAGCTTTGTGCATAACTACAAACAAACTAATATAAAGTTGACTATATGTTACGTCACCTGTTGGACACTTCCATAACTTCACACTAAATATACTTAAATTTGAAACCCAAGTTGAAAATAGACAGAAAAGTAATATTGAAATTTTTGGAACACTACATCAGTTCATGGAAATCTCATTTGAAAAGCAGATTTAAATTTTTAAACGGCGCATATATGTTTGAAGTTTAAATGAAGTATATCTTTGTGAAATGGAGTTTATGAAAATTTGCATCATTTTACGGATAAACAAAAAAATTATATAAGTTACAAAATTAACTTTAACATTAAAGACGTCGCTATTAATGCACAACTTGCAGGTTTGTAATTTAATGTATTTCTTTTTTCTAACAAATATAAATGCTTAGCCATGCATCATATATATTTGAAAGACATAATTTCCCTGTTATGAAAGGTAATTGAAATAAATTGTATTTAATGTTGTACAATTTTGTAATTTGGTTTTTACTTTTGTTATTTTTTTTGGTATTTATAAGCATCATAAACATGTTTCTTGAAAATAATTTCCAGTAAGTTAAGTCATCTCATAACAACATACTGTGAACAGTAAATTCTGATGTCCAGTTACATTACACCGTAAAACTAAAACCAGTAAATTTAGATATCTAGCTATATTAAACCGTAAAAACTAAAATCAGTAAATTCAGATGTCTGGTTACGTTGCAACATGAAACTGAAACCAATAAATTCGGGTATTTGATTACATTACTCCATTAAATTGAAACCATTAAATTCAGATGCCTAGTTACATTACATCGTGAGATTAAAACCAATAAATTCAAATATCTAGTGACATTACATTGTGAAGCTGAAACCAATAAACCCAGATGTCTAGTTACATTACATTGCGAACTTAAAACCAATAAATTCGGGTATTTCATTACATTACTCCATTAAATTGAAACCATTAAATTCAGATGCCTAGTTACATTACATCGTGAGATTAAAACCAATAAATTCAGATGCCTGGCTAAATTACACCGTGAGATTAAAACCAATAAATTCAGATGTCTGGTTACACTACGCCATTAAGTTGAAACCAATAAATTCAGATGCCTGGCTAAATTACATCGTGAGATTAAAACCAATAAATTCAGATGCCTGGCTAAATTACATCGTGAGATTAAAACCAATAAATTCAGATGTCTTGTTACATTACACCACGAAATGAAAACCAGTAAATTTAGATATTTGATTACATTACGCTATTAAAGTGAAACCAATAAATTCAGATGTCTGGTTACATTATACCATGAAATTAAAACCACTAACTTCAGGTATCTGGTTACATTGCATCGTGAAGTTGAAACGAGTAAGCTTAGATTTCTCGGATTCATTTTATGATACGGTATCAGTTAATTACGTTTTCACTAATGACATTTTTTTCTGTTTACCACTGTACATCAGAGTTAATCTAAATTGTGTGAATAAAAGCAACGGAATTAATGCCCTAAATGTTATGGTTCTGGCACTGTTAACATATATCGTTGGATAAACTGTTAAAACTTAGTGAACGTTTTTTTGTTTGCTCAGAGTTGAAGTCGATTTTGAACCAAACATTATGTGTACTTATCGATAATCAAATATAAAATCAATAAATCATTATAATATAGATTCCCCTTCTCATTATATCAAATCTAATGAATACGTTGTTTTTCTAATATATAAAGAGAAATTCGTTTTATTTATTTTATAATAACACTCTCCGTAGATTATGATGGCTACACTACGCTTGTTTAATGGTGTTTATCTAACGAACAATTAGATAATAATGCTTCGTTGTCGTAATATTAAGAATTATTGGACAATATCTTATAAACCTAATAAATCAAGGGGGATGTAAGTAATCTTATTGTTGCTTGTTTTTCCTGGTGGTGAACAAAGTATTCATACCACTTACATATTGTTACGACTAGCTATTACTCTGTATAACATTATAAAAGTATATATATATTTTTACCAGCATGGAATTACAAAACGTTCTGTTTCTACACTCCCTCACGTAAAATTAAAAACATTTAATGACAAATATAAACTAAGCATATCTTTGTCAAAGAAATAAAATTAAGTTTCGATGGTCAACAGGTCTATATGATAACGTCTTTAATTTGATTAAATGTATCAACTAAATTACGTAATCAAACACGGTATGTATGTGTATGTAAAAAATAAAATAATAATACATTAGTAGACACTGAGATCATCACCTGCTGGATCGGATTCTTAGGTCTGATTTTGTTGGACTCGGGAGGGTCAAGTACACTCGACCCCCACACCGCCAGTAGATTTTTGCTCTTTTACTTTTGTTATTTTATTGCTGTGTCAGATGTTTTCCTTCTAAGATGGTTTTTGGTACTTTTTATTGTTTAAAGCTTCTGCGTTTTGGTAGTGTAGTTTGGTCGAGTTTACTTTACAAGATGTTTCCACGGGCTTCGCGCTAATGATGTTGTGTCCAGTTTGCTGAGTATTTATTTACTACACATATAATTTTTCCGGTGATACTTCCCATACCTAAACAATGCTAGATTTAGTTATTTAGCTTCAGCAAAAATATAATTATTGGAGAACTTAACAGTAAAAATATCAGTTTTGGCTGCAGAGTAACAAATACAAATGGAAGACGTCTTCTAGATTTTATGGAAGATACAGACATATTTGTACTAACTGATACAACACCCACACATACCAGTAATTGTTATCATACCAGTGACATACTGGATCTCTGTATGTGCTCCACATCTGTTCTTCCATTTTTTATTTCATTCAATGTGGGTGAAGACGAAGACAGCGACCATTTACTGCATCAAATCCAAACAACCAAAATACAATTATAACAAAGTTGATTGGCTAAAGTATCAAGAAGAATTAAATGTATTTCTTCAAAACAAACCTTTCCAAGAAGCAAAAACCAAACAAGAAACAAACTGCTACTGCTAAACAATTTTGGAGAGCCTCATAAACACAGCAGAAAAATTCATTCCAAAAAATTAAAAACTACAACCATTACACAACATGGAACCACACAAGCTACTAACAAACAAAATATAAAAACGCAGAAAAGTAAGACGAAAATATGTGATCACAAGAGATCACGAAACAAAACTAAGATCAATACACTAAGACATCAAATCAGAAATGAAATAAAACAATTAAAATCATAAAACTGGGACAACTACTGTTCACAATTAAACACAAAAACAGATTCTAAATAGTTTTAGACACATATAAAAAGGATAACTAAAAATAACAGAACAAACACACAATCATATCCAACGCTCAAGCAGAATAAGTTCTTTTAACGAACAACCACAAAAATGTTTTAAAACACCAGACGAACAAAAACCACTTTCTTAACATATTAAATAATTACGTAAAAAAGGAATAAACATCTATAAACACTTCAACTCAAACACACCTCACAGTAAAACCAATAATGCAGACGGATACGACAACATAACAAAACAATTAATCAAACTAATCACAACTGCAGAAGCAATAAGCAACATAAAAACACTCAAAAATAAAGCACGAAGCGGAGACAGAAAACAAATCATGCTAATAAAAAAGGGGCCCCCAGAACCTGACAGCACTATTTAATCTATATATCAAATCAGACGATCTATCGACCGTTTGGAAACAAGCTGATGTTCATATGTTCCCGAAGGAGGGTAAGCCAGCAAATAACCCGGAAAACTACAGCCCTATCAGTCTAACCAGCTGTAAAGGAAGACTGCTAGAAAAAAATATTAAACAATATATTACTCACTTACCTAGAATTAACTTCAAAACTACGAGAAGTTCAAAACGGCCTTAGAAAATACCAACAAACTTCTGATCACCTAATTAGGTTAACAGAGGAAATAATTAAATAAAGGAAATAATAGTTTTTGATAAAAACAATTGCATGGTCGTATATTTTCTCGACTTAAATAAAGCATTCGACAAAATTTGGCTCAACGGTTTCAGATATAAATTGTCCAAAATGGGACTGCCAACTAAATTATTCGCTGGTTATCAAACTTCCTGGAGGATTAGGAGCATCAGAGTAAACGTGGAAGGCACCTTCTCGGATATCTTCACCCCCCAACCCCCGAGGCAGGATTCCCTCAAAGAGGAATACTTAGCACTACCTTGTTTATCATTTATATAAATCAAATGCCTCTAAAAGGCTCAAACTTCACACACTGCTCATAGTTAGCAGTCGATGTGGCCATTTAGAAGAGTGCCCAAAATCCAATAATAGCATCATACAATATACACTCACTATTAAACGAAATAGACCAATTCTATAGCAACTGGAGGGCTAAAATAAACACTCATAAAGCAGGTAATATTATTCACAAAATCAACTAAACAAAGCAGAACTATATCTAGATGGGACACTCGAAGTCGCCATATCTGCAAAATTCTTAGGATTAACTTACGATTCAAAACTAACGTGGATTAAAAATATTAAGAGTATCAAAAATCAGATCTGGGTTAGAGCGAGGTATCTTGTGAGCCTGGCAGGTAATAATCAAGGAGCTTCACCAGACACTACACTCAAAATATATAAAACATACATTAGGCCAATCATACAATACTCCTGCACAACATGGTTAAACGTTTCTGACACACAGATAGAACATTTACAGAAAACACAAAACTATATCATCACAAAAGCCTATAAACTTCCCCATACAACAAACTTAAATGTTTACATACATATTCAAACACCTCTCGGATATCTGACAGACTCCTTGAAAACTCACTCAAATACCACAAGAAAAATAAAAACAAATACAAACTGATGAGCCATTTAGAGGGTATATCATACATGATGTACAAAATCAAAAGTACTTTTTGCTATTAAATATAACAAGTATGTTATTAAAACGGCCACATAATTTTTTCCAATACATTTATAATTATATTTTAAATATAGTTTATTTTATGTGTATTAAAATAAATAGTGTATATTACATTATTACAGCAATGGACTGTTGTGTTAACGCAGGACTTTGTGTGAGCCTACATCAGCGATTTGTGTGCAATTATGTAAAATTGATTATATTAATCAATAATATGGACAAAGCCTTAAAAGGGTAATGCAAAATAAGACAATGAGCTGTAAAAAACAAACAAACAAAAACAACAAAATCTCTTGTCAGGAATTCCGATTTGAGATTTTCCAATGGAAGACAACCGGGGATGCTCAGAAACCTTTTGTTTCTCTTCATCTGCTAATGGAAGGTAAGTTTTGGCCAAAAGGGCGGAGAATGGTAGTTTATTTTAAATAAAGTGTACAGTTGTTTCTTTTGACGTGAAGTTTTGATTTATTTGATCCTTGAGAGCCGCCAGAGCTGTAGATCTAAGAAGAGAGCGAACAACGAGGGTGAGGGAGAGAGTGAGAAGCACGTGGTGATGTTTTGAGTGTGTTAGTGACGTCATTATATGGTATGTAGAGGTTTCAGTGGCGTGGGCGACGGCCTGGATACCAGTAAGCGGGCCTAGCGCACAAGTTCCAAATTTGTTTAGAAATATTAGCTGAAATGGGTGGTATCGTTTCACCTGGTTTAGACATCTTTGGATTATGGAAATATTTACCAAATTGACGGGTAAATTAGAAAGAAAAAATATTTGAACCTGATTGAGGTATCAACATAGAAAATAATTTCCTAATGTACCATCAAATATTGATAATTTCATGAATGTACATATAGTTTTCTGTATTGTTATTCTCTACAGCATCCCAGAAGGTTTCCATGATAATTAATTATAAAAGGAAAGACTATATATCGAATGAAATCATATGGAAAAGATAAATGTTAGTAACGTGCCATCTGGTGTGATGACTTGTTCATATGATGTCACCTAGCATTGCGCACCCTAGTGTTGTTAACGTATATACTAGATCAATATCTTCGACATGTTATATAGGCTTGTCAAACTTGGGTCAAGATCACTGAAAGATTACTTTCGGTTCCCGAGGGGCATCTAATACTACTACTGTGGGGAGGGCACAAACGTCTTATATATCTCAGAGAGTATGCTAGCACTCTCTATGGTGGAATGTAATGGGGAAAAAATGGCCGCCACTATTGCAATAATATATAAACTCAGATGAAGTTCCTACTCCAACAACCACCATAAGGTTGATATGAAGAACTGTTTCTTGAGTTATACCCACTTCCTACTTTGACCCGTGATCTTACAACCTCAGCCTGTAAGACTCTTCTGTGGCCAATGACTGTCAATTAACTTATAACGTGAAACAGTGTGGAAGGACATTAAGAGGTGGATGTTGAAAGCGGGTAACAGAAAGCACTCCTACCACCATAACTTCCGCCTCTACCTATTCCTACAAAGTCACCCTGACCACCACACAGTTTATATCGTGTTTTAAGTATATACATATTGAGTTCATAAATATTATACAAAACTTTTGGTAATAATGAATACTGTAATATTGTGTTATGTTATAAATAAATTATGTGAAGGTTAGGATTTTTGTGTTATTTATCATAGCATCCACCTCCACATTTTAAAGTTCATAATCCGGACAAAGAACGCCTACCTCATCTTGCGTATGTATAAACTAGGCTAAACAGCCACATCAGGAGATACGTCAACATCCAGCAGTACCTGCTGTCCCAAAGATTTTGTTCAGCTCTTTAACTAAAGAATGAGATTCACTGTCACTTTTATAATGTGTTACAGAGGAATGTGCAGGAGCGTGTTAAGCGGCACTATGTCATGAACTCAGGAACCTTCGAAGCACATCCTAACACACTAACCATTAAGCCACTCTCGATTCTGTGTCTGCAAGGATTCAAACGATTCCCAACACTCGAAAAAATCCTAAAAATTTTACATCTTCTATTAATGGGGTTAGATTCCCCATGGAGGACAGAATGCAGATAACCAATTGTGTAGCTTTGCACTAAGAAAACAACAACAGTAGTATTTTGTTACCAAGGCTTTCATAAAGAGAAATTAGTTTATTCAGCTTACAAAATTATTTTACAATTAATATAAGAAAATGTTTTGGGTTTTTAAGATTGGTAAGATCGACAATACGCTTGCAATTCATTTCTGCTTTCACTAAAGTAGTAGAAAAAATAAAATTGTTGTTGAATTACTTTTTTGGTTTTTCATTTTGTTATCAGTGGCCTTCAAAATTGCTGTGTACTAACCATGATACAATATCACTTATAATGCTCTATCTGGGCTTCATATCTGAACTTGGAATAAGAGAGAAACTAATAATTCTCAGTATCTACTTTATGTTTTACGTTAATATAGGTATTATCGCTAATCTGTATATATAAAGCACAAAAATCCGTGTCCATCTGCTCGTTCATTATCTAACTACTCCTAGGTTGCTGGACCAATTGGACAAATTTCAACCAAACTTTGTTGGATGATAGCTTGGAACAAGAAGCATGCTAATGGGGGTTCACAACCTCCAATTAATGCTATTATTGAGCATTTATTATATTTGACATAAGTTAGTGTAAACTATATTCATAGATGGCGCCACTTCCATACACAAAAAAAACACTTTATTGAAGTTTCTATAAAACAACATATACATAGTGGGGGGGGGGGAGAGCACACAAACGTCTTATATATTTCAGAGAGTGAACTAGCATTATCCATGGAGGAATGCAATAAAAAACAAAGAATACTGCATAAATTCAGCTGAAGTTTCCATTCTAACAACCACCATAAGACTGATATGAAGAGCTGTTTCTTGAGTTATACCCACTTGCTACTTTGACCCGGAACTTTACAACTTCGGCCCGTAAGGCACTTCTGCGGCCAATGACCGTCAATTAATCAATAACGTGAAACAATGTGGAAGGACATTAAAAGGTGTGTGTTGAAAGTGGGTAACAGAAAGCACTCCTACCACCACCATCTTTGCCGCTACCTCTTCCTACAAAGTCCCCCTGACCATCGCACAGTGTATACCATGTTTTAAGTATATACATATTGAGTTCTTAAAGCTTATACAAAACTTTTGGTGAGGTAATAAAGTAGTAATGAATACTGTAATAATATGTTATGTTGTAAAG
>NW_013665909.1:280321-287730 GCF_000517525.1 Limulus polyphemus
CGTGAAACAATGTGGAAGGACATTAAAAGGTGTGTGTTGAAAGTGGGTAACAGAAAGCACTCCTACCACCACCATCTTTGCCGCTACCTCTTCCTACAAAGTCCCCCTGACCATCGCACAGTGTATACCATGTTTTAAGTATATACATATTGAGTTCTTAAAGCTTATACAAAACTTTTGGTGAGGTAATAAAGTAGTAATGAATACTGTAATAATATGTTATGTTGTAAAGAAATTGTGTGAAAGTTAGGATTTTTGTTTTATTTGTCATAGCATCCACCCTCATTTCAAACACTATTTTTTTACGTTCGTAACCTGGACGAAGGACGGGTATCTCGTCTTGTTCATAGGAATAAAGCCATAGAAACGACCTAGAGAAACGTTGGTAACGTTAATTTTCATCCTTTTTAGCGCCTTTTTTTGGAATGTATTGGTTTTTGAACTCTTTATTTGAAAATATTTTTTGCAGATTTGATTATCAAAGTGAATCATATTTTATTGCTGCTGTCGTTTGTTTTGTTATTATTTTACATCTTGTTTTAAGGAGAACTTAACGTTAAAGAAATCCTATTCTTACTTAATCATGGTGTGTATAGTAGATTTGAACAAGTTAAAAAAATGAAGGTTACTCGCACTTTAATTAAAAGACCAATGTTTCAGACCCTTTGCTGTCTCTTGAACAACTTCCTCCAACGTCGATTAAGCTCAGTCTGATGGCATATTTTATAATTTACCCAAAAGACTTAAAATTCTTTTGAAACAAGTTCTGCGGAAGATGGCGAGATCAACAAATCCAGACAAACTTTCCCCCAAACCCTCTTCTGTAGGTGAATGTTTGCTTGCAAGACAACTTTTAAGCAGTCACATCAGTCTATTGGAGCTGCGTTGGTGTTCAGCAAGTATGTAATCAAATGGGAGGGTTGTAAATCCAGTCTCAAATATATTTCTCGTGAGAACAGCAGTTAATTTCATAGTGTGGTTGGTACCTCGCGAAAGTTTGTAAATTTCAAATTATTACATCTCATATTGTTAACAGTACCAGCTTTATTGTAATAGGTTTTGGGCCAGATGGTTCTCTTTCTTAAGCATAGATCTCACTTTCAAATGAGAGTGTTGTTCCAGATAAACTTGCGGTATGCTTAGGACCAAAACTGTTTCTGTTCTAAACACGCTGCACGAGTTATCCATTTCTATGGAAAACAGTAGAGGCTCCCTCCTTAGAAACACTTTGGCTATACTTCATTTAACGAACTCTATTTAAAATTAAAAATTAAAAAAATAAGATTGTGGGATACAGCCAACAATTATAACAACAAATTTCGCGCAAAGCTACTCGAGGGCTATCTGCGATAGTTGTCCCTAATTTAGACGTAATACACTAGTTGGGAAGCAGCTAGTCAACACTACCCACTGCCAACACTTGGGCAAATATTTTACTAACGAATAGTGATTTGACCGTCACATTACAAACCTCTCACAGCTGAAAGGGCGAGCATGTTCGGTAACAATATTTGAACCCACGGCCCAAATATTGCAAGTCGAGTGCCTTAGGCATCAGGTTGCCATGCCAGGCCCACTATATTATCCTATGTAAATCGTTCTGTAAAATTATATTAACCTTCTATACGTTTTACTATTTCATGTGCTAACCGCTTGTAACATTTTCTTGTTGAACCGACTGTATTAGTAACATTATGCATGCATGATATTACTATTCAAGTTTAATGGAGCAGTATTTAATTAATCCATTTTTACCATAGTTCAGAAATTTTATTTTTTGTGCTAAATAAATGAACATTATAAACATGGTAATTAGCAAATGAAGAACAAATCAAATTATAGTTCTATTGGATATATATAAGGAAGCTAATAGATAATTAAATATTTAACAAAATGTTTATGAAACTCAAGCAGTTGTTTGTTTTTTTTCTTAGTAAGGATGTTATTAATACTTACATTCAGGTTTTACGATAATGTTTTCTTTTTAAAAAAAAGGTAGGATTGCAGTATTTATGTATTTACCGTATGAATTTAAGTAAGAAAAAACAATCCAGAATCTAAAAAAATATCATATTTTTCTATTGAAAAGCTAATTTGTGAGCATGAAAATCCAAGAAAAAGAATCAGACTCCATTTATTTATGGAACTCTGCCATTTTATCGTATTAGCAACTTCTAAAGATCCAGAAATCATTGAAATGGGTACACATATAGAGAGTGAGAACAGGCTGAAATCTACTGGTAAATCACAAACATCAAAATACCGAAAATGACAAGGAAAGAAGCAAAATTTTAGATGTAAACAAAATTAAGTTAATGAAAAAACAAAAACATTAATTTGATACAGTTTCATTCTTTTTTCTTTAACAAGCGAAGATAGGTTTTATCACAGAGAGGGCTTCACGTATACGTTGAACTGGCTACAGTCTTGATCACCTTCAATGGTAGATTTATCTAAAAATAAAGAAAATAGGGCTTCTAATAGTTAATTGTTTATTTAATAAGTGAATGCTTGAGTTTAGAGAACTAGCCTACTATGATTCAAAAAGCTAACTCTGTGAAAAATATATATCATTTTCGTGGTAATCCTCACTTCTTGAATTAATTGTTCTTTTATCATAACCATCTACAAAATAAATTCTAGCATTTTTTTGTAAAATATTTAAGCTTGTATAGTTATAAGAAAATCATTCTATGTTATTTTATAGTTCTTGATCATCTTTTTAAACAAAAATATATGAATGACTTTTTATTTAATGAGGAAAATAAATACAAATATATGAATGACTTTTTATTTTCATGAGGGAATAAGTTCATTTTTCATTCACTGTAATTTTTCAAATGGCACAAAACATTTTAAACAAATGAATCACTTTATTAATGAAAATAAGTTAAGTAATTAAATCATACGTGTAAATACAACATTCACACGTTACACCAAATTCATTTTTGATTATGTTAATTATTCTTAAGAATATAATGTAGAATGAAATTAGACTCTTCATGAAAAATTACGTTTAAGTAATATATGAGTAGAATATAATAGCGATTTTTGGATTAATTAAATTATTAATTTAATTATTATGGTTTTGTTTGTTTTAAAAATAAAGTCACATTGGACTATCTGTTGTGCCAACCGCGGGGAATTGAACACTGAATTTTTATGTTGTAAGCCCGTAAACCCGTAAATATAAGAGGGGTTAGTTTTGTTACCTTACATTAAAAGACGAAAAGAAACACAAAACTTTCAGGCGATAAAATATTTGTTTTTCTCTTTGCCTAGAGTCATGATGAATCATTAGGTAATAACGTCTGTCATCTGAATTTTTATGGTATATAAAGTAGGATGTTAACGAGAACAAATATATCATACTTCCTGATTGACTTTGAATTTGTTGTTGAATTTCGCGCAAAACTACAAGAAGGCTATCTGTGCTAACCATACTTAATTTGGAAGGGATAGATTAGAGGGATGGCAGCTAGCGAACCCACTACTTATTAAGTTATTACTCTTTTAAACTGTATGTGGTACATGCAAGAAAACTAAGGAAAAAATTTTAAGTCATAAAATATGTTTAAAAGCTTAACTTACTTTTCTTCAGCGTTATGTAATATAAATTTAAAAAAAAGACAAAATTGAATGAGAATAGAAAATGTGGTAAATGTTAGTAATTTTGATTTTACTTTGAATCAAATCTTATTTGATATATTAATTCATTTTAACTATCAGTTTTTAGGTATAAGGCGGTTGAGTACGTTTTTATTAAAACGAATTTTGAGCTTCACCACGTCGTTACAGTCCGTGTCTCCCCAGCCAGTCACAATAAATCTGATGACTGTGCTTTTTGATAATTAACCTGCAGCATTGTTTACATTACAAAAGGTCTTGTCGTAAGACTGTAATGTCTAATAGAAACAACGGTTCCTAGATCCTGTTTCAATGGTTTGATCGCATAGACATTCATATGCGCTACATTTAGTGACTTGACTAGTATGTCTTTATATGGAATATCATGAAAATGTGCTTCATTCTCTAGATGCTTGAGGTATATATCAGTTGAAGGGATCTGTGGTGGAAGCAACTTGTGTCGGTTTTACAGATGGAGAACATTCTTGATTATGTTACGTACTGTTGCCTGGGCCACGTGAACGGCTTTCGTCATTGACCTGTGTGTTCATGAATTCTTATCTGTTACAAGATGCCACACGATGCTTACCATGGCTGTGGTACGACTTGTTGCAGTTCTATTTATGGATGGTCCTGAACCCATGATGATCCATATTTATTTATTTGTCCACGACATTAAGAAATCCTTCTGAGCTTTACGATCTGAACGTATGAGTATTTTACATCGGAAAGGGCTGTTACATAACCATTCCCAAAAACAATCACTTTCGGTAACATTTCATTACCTGTGAAAATCCAAACACTATCAACATGTAGTTCTGATACAAGTCGTTCCACCGTAACTTATATCGGTAGTAGTTGTCACGTGACTCGGTTATGTGCACATTTAATTTCGTTTTAATATGACGTACTTAACTCTCAAAGAAAAAATATCAATTTTAGCTTTTATTTATGGTGTAAGGTGCTGAGACTTCTAGGTAAGAACAGTTTAAAGTGTAAATTGTATTATACATCAAAATCTATAGTAGCTTCAATATAAAACTACTTTCAAAAATATTTATTTATCCACGTAGTGATGGCGAAAATGATAATTTAATACATATATATTTCTAATATCATCTAGATTCTGTATATTATTAACACATACTTACATTAAACAATAACAAATTACTTTCGCCGGAAACAAGAAACAGCATTAAAGTAACACCTCCAAAATTTACGTCCATCCCCACGTCGCTGAAGATCCATCTGGTGGCTGACTATATCGTCTTCTCGCAAGGCGTTTTGGAGGGCGTTCATCAACTTGTTCAGTAACATAGTTGACCGCTTGGGAACCAAGTCCTTTGGTGTTAAAAAAAGCATTAATAATTTCATCATAATTCGAAAATAAAGATATGCTGTTAACAGAAATGTCCCCCTATGGGACAGCGGTATGTCTACGGATTTACTATACTAATATCCGGAGTTCGATTCTCCACGGTGGACACAACAAGTAACCAATTGTGGCTTTTCTCTAGAACGAAAAAAAGGGAACAGAAATTAATTTAACTTACAAGTGTTCGTTTGTATATTTCTAATAATCTCACGCTTACCTGTAGATTAGAGCGAAGGTTACACAAGAGATTAAGAACAATAGGAAACATAGTAGGCATAACTTCCCACTAGAAGAAAAAATTTGTTTTGTTTAGTTTTCTAAGTATCAGTGAGTGATTTCGTACGATTAAATTTCCAATATCTTCTGTCGTTTGTGCATTTAATGGAGTAAAAAATAGTGCACATTAGTTAGATTATTTACTCCAACTACTTCCAGGTAACTGGACTTACTTTTTCAACTACTGTGAGTTAAATATTAGTCCATTAGGGTTAACAAGTTACAACCCTAGAGCAGTTTGAGGTTAATACATCAATTCGCTCCCAAAGTAGTTCGCAACTGATTTCATAATTTCTCACATCAGCTGCCTTATTACATTTGTCTTTGGGTACAGACCCTTAATAAAAGTATTATTGGCGCATATTTAACACTTTGTTAGTATAGAGGGTGGTTCAAAAATTAGTTACCCCACATTTAAGTAATTTCTGTTTGAATAATATTTCGTTTGTACCAGTAAAACCCATTGGTCCTTTGTCAGTATGTATCCCATGTTTATTTACACTTCACCTATATTTGAACATAAAACCTAAAGTGATAGTATGTGAAATTTAAAAAGATTCTGTCCTCTGCTTTTGGGCAACAAGTTTTGAATCAACTCTCTACAAAATATCCTGTGGAAGTTAAGATGATTCAAATCATTTTTGAATGAAGGTTATCTGATGGCATTAACTTACACGGCAGTCTATCCGCTGGTTAAAAGATAACGAGATTAGGGTTTTGCCAAAATAGAATAATTAAATACAAACTTAATTGGCCCCCCAAAAAATTATGAACTCATCGAAATAGGAAATATTACAAAACATCAATCCCTAAAAACCAAAAAATACATGGGTTTTCACAACAGCGACATCTGTATCCATGACATTATCGATGATTATGTATAATGCGCTGCTATGTCAGTTTGAAATGTGAACGTTAAGTTTGTATCTTAAAAACTGGAATGAATAATTTCCCTATGAATATACGTATAAGACGAAGTGCAATGCCAATGTTTCAAAAATCATTTCATTTGTATAATTGATTTGTAACTTTATGTACATACTATTTATATTTTAGGTTTATAAGCAAGATGGACGGCTATGGTTCAGGCGATTCAAAGTTTGAATCATTTTATACCGCTCAACACGATCTACACTTTCAGCTGTGATATTATGTAGTCATGAGAGTCAATCTCGCTATTTGGTCAAGAGTTGCCGTGTAGAGAGCAAGAGTTTTGTTGACTAGTTGTCCTCCTTCTGGTCAACAGTCATAACTAAGGGTTAGCTATGAGGAACCTTAGAGTCTCTTTATCAGGCTTTTTAAGTTGTGTGTCGTATAAGGAACCGTTGAAGTTGAGGATTCCAAGGACCAACTATAAGCAAGGCATAAAAAAAATTAGTAAATCCAAAAAAAAGTAGGTGTAAGATGAAAAAAAATTACCTTTTTTTTTCAAGCGAAATTGTTGATGCTCTGATAGATTTAGCGAAGGGATTTTGTTGCGCGTGACATTTTACTAGCTACGTAAGTGGTCGTATAGTAGTTGCCAAGCCGGTAGAGACAGAAATGTTAGCTTTCTGACACTGTAAAAGCCACCGATCTTGCGCAAAAAACAACAAAAGAAAATTTGAAAAAGTGATTGAACTTTACGAAAGGATAAACGCAGAAGATCAGATTAATAATCTTAAGGCAAGACGTTCTATAAAAAAAAAGTGGAATGGTGGAAACGGAGACAAAACAATTACGTTATTCGATTATCCTCTTCATTTGATATACTTGCCCAGGCTTTTGTTGTTGCTGTTTTGTGAAAACGTATATAAATCTGATAGCTGTGCAGTACAGAGAAGACAGAAATTGGACACACGTATACAACTAGTGAATCGAGCGATACTTCTTATTGTTTGATAAGCAATCTTTGTGGAAAATAATAATTGTTTCAACAACCTTTATATTATATACAGTATTTTTGCACTTGTGTATGAAGTTAAAATCATAAATAATATTCAACGTTAAATCGGTACACAATTAAAAACATTTTATTTAGGCCTATCTACGGCCTTCATAAAGTTGACGACTCTACATGTTTCGACCTTAGAACGTCATCCTTGTAACGTCGAAACACGTAGAGTCGTCAACTTTATGAAGGCCATAGATA
>NW_013665909.1:287751-289060 GCF_000517525.1 Limulus polyphemus
AAATATTATTCATGATTTTAACCTTTTATATGCATAAAATGATATAAACATCAAAATTATTGATAAATGGTTTTATAATTTTTGCTCTAAGCTACAAGAAGGGCCATCTACGAAAAGTCATCGGTAATTTTGAACTAGGTAGAAGGTAGCTAGTTAATCAACACCCATTTCCAACGCTTTTATTACTCTTATTCGACCAAATAACGGATTTGATCGTCTCTCTTACAGTGCATATATCGCATCCACAGTCCCAAACTGTAGAGCGTATTTGTGGCAGTAGGACCATAAACCCTCGGATTCACAGTTCGGACATGCTAACCACTACGCCATGTCGGGCTTTCTAGCTGAATGTCTTTTTTTTTTAAATTTGGCAGCGAAATTGATATAAAAGCTTATTTCTTCCTCCTACTTCGATGCCGTCGTTGGACAGAAAACAGATAACCGGGTGGTTCTAAACAAAAAACAAACCTTCCCAAGTTCAAAATTAAAACAAACAAACAAGATGTTGTTTAAAAATTGCAGAAGAAAAAAAACTGATACATCTAATAAAACTGAAAATGTTGACATAAAGTCACCATTTTAATTAAGGTACAAGGGAAACATTCGTTGCAATATATTTTGTGTATATTCTAATTATATTTTCATGCAACATTCTTATGTTTTGATATGAATACATGAATATTATAATATACAAAAATAAATATAATGCTAAGATTGTTTGGTTTGTTTGTTTATTTTAGAGCAAAGCCACATTAAGCTATCCGCTGTGTCCACCGCAGAGAATCGAACCCCAGATTTAGTGTTGTAAGTCCGTAGACATACGGTGTCCAACAGGTAGACCTTAGATTATCAGCCGACATTTTTACTCGACATAATTCTATTGTAATACGGCATATTAATACAGTTATACAAAATACATATATTGTTATACGACACAGTTATATTGTTATATAAGAAATCTATATTGTAATACGTCATACTTACACTGTCAAACAACATATAAATATTGTCATCAGAGTATTTTGATAGTTCACTTGTAGTTTTAAGTTTACAGTTTTAATCTAAAGTTTAAGAATATCTTACAATAAATAGAATAATATTTTGTACTTATTTCTGAAAAAAAAAGTTTTGTAAAATCTAAAAATTCTTTATATTCTAATTTCTAACATTTTTTTTTTCGAAATCTGAAAAAAGGTTTGTTTGTAGTTAAGCGCAAAACTACATAATGGACTATCTGTGCTTGCGTCCACCACTGGTGCGAAAACCCAATTTTTAGCGTTATAAGCCTTCAGACTTACCGGTGTGTTAT
>NW_013665909.1:289210-333297 GCF_000517525.1 Limulus polyphemus
CGACAAGGTTTTGTCCTCATCAGGACATAATGGACTATCTGTGCTTGCGTCCACCACTGGTGCGAAAACCCAATTTTTAGCGTTATAAGCCTTCAGACTTACCGGTGTGTTATTGTAGAGTAAATACTCTGAATTTATAAGAAAAATTGGTTTGGGATATATGTATCGAAACCCGATTTCTAACGTTGTAAGCTTACAGACTTATCGTTGAGCCATTGGGGGGGGGGGCTGAAAAATACTTTAAAAAAGGGGACATTGATTTGTAAAAGTATATTTATTATAGACAACTTTATTTATTAGTTTTAAACACAAAACTACAAAAATGGGCTATCGGTGTCCTGCTCACCACTGGTATCGAAACCCGATTTTTAGTGCTATAAGCCCTCAGACTTACCACTGAGTCAACGGAAGAGGAAAGACACCTTATTAACTATTTATAATTATTTAGAACCACTATATCCTAGAATAGAAATTTCTCTTCTTGTTTAACGTTGTTTGGTATATAGATGTTTACCATTGAAATACTTGAGAAACATGTTGACAGATATTTTAAAACATATCATCCACAGTAAAAGGGTTAGAGTTGTTTGGTTCTTTTACATACATATATATATATATATACTCTCTGATGAATTCAAATTCGATGACGAGAAACCACTTTGAGACTAATAATGGCTGGAGACGGCTTGAATGGGTAATGAAGAAAAACTTTAATATAAGTTTAACATAACAGCAAATGTACGACGTTTCGACAAGGTTTTGTCATCATCAGGCACCATACCTTAGTATGTATATATATATCCGTGTCAGTGTAAATTACTTGTACCTGATGATGACAAAACCTTGTCGAAACGTTGTACATGTGCTGTCATGTTAAACTTATATTAAAGTTTTTCTTCATTACCCATTCAAGCCGTCTCCAGCCATTATATACTCTGTGTGTTTGTATTTGGTGAATGATTTTATTAACACTGCCTTAGAAGTAAAATAGTGTATTATTCCAATCAATGGCGATTGATTAGTCAATTAAATCCCTATTGTATCAGAAAAAAACCCTAGGATATACTGATACTAATGTAACTGTCGTTTTTACTAATATATTTAATAAATGTTTCTTTCCATTACTTGATATGGAAACATCACACTTTCCAGTTTATGCTGTTTTACTAACAGTTAAGTTAAACTGTTTAATTGTATTACTACATCACACTCTCCAGTTTTTTGCTGTTTTATTCACCACTGTGGGCATCGTTATCTTCTAAGCAATGATTATATTCCGTGCTTGCCATTTTTCGCTGTGGCTCTTTACAAATTTGGATAGATTATGAAATACTGGAGAATCGCTTGTTTAGATAGAGTGAATTACATGGTGAAAAGAAGCATTCATGATGCTGCATACCACAAAAATTCTATCAAAAGTGATCTTAAATCACTAGTAATAAAATCTGAGAGATTCAAGGATTACTTTTATGGATATTTAATCATTCGTTTAGTGTGAGCTCAGAGCGTGTAACAGGCAAAGGGAGGCATTTCAATCTAATTATAAATTTCACAGTAAGCTCACTTGGTCAAAGAAAAATGCATTGTGGCGTGAAAAATGAGACGACAATCCATTTTTAAATGGTTATCTAAATGCAAATTAAATGCAGCAGGGAATGGTGCTTTCGGTATGAAGTGTATAAAGATTAGAAACATTGAAAATTTGTTGTTGAGTTTCATGAAAATATTCTCTATCCCAGTAGAGTAAGGAAGTGATTTTAATATTTAATAATTTAGCACCTATTGCATTTTATAACGTTTTTATGAAAAAATTTCTTAAAAGTTCAACACGGACAGCTGTGGAATAATTTTAATTTCGCTTAATAAAATAATTCACCACAAACTATATAAGACTTTGATAATTTTGTAGTTTAAATCGAGTTGGGTAATTCAGTGGAATGTCACATTTTATTTTTTTTTCTAGATCTGAAAGCATAAGTAAACCACCGAATTACTGTAGAAAATGTATTAATCTGGATAACTTCTTCCAGGAAGTCTAAACAAAAATACAGAATGATTTGATTGGTTAGCAATAATCACGTGTTATATATTAGTTACTTAAGCAAAATCTATTATAATTATTTAATCTATCTCATACCATAACAGTTGTTGTTTATGCAATTGATGATATAAATAGCGCCTATACCATTACTATACTGTCGTGTCAAATCGGCTTGAATAGCGCTGGTGTTGGGCAAAAGTCCCCTTCGGCAACGAATATGACAGATATAGTGTGGCTGACATACTATTACATATTCTTCTTTGTTCTCACTCATTGGTTCTTAAAATTAGTTAGTTTGAGCGCAGATCTTCGCAACGGACTATCTGGGTTATGTCCACTGCAAGGATCGAACCCAGTATTACAGTATTCACACTTATGGCTGAGCCATCTGGAAGGGGGATGATTATGCATTAGAACAGTGCTAACCCACACACAAATTATGCATATGATCAAACTAATAAATAAAAACCACTTTCATCTATTATTAAATCAATGTTCAAGTTTATTTTTTTTAATTCATAGACGTATAGAAAGGAATGTCAAATACTATTTTAAATAATTGAATGAACTTGTCCATACGTGCCAACTGAGGAACAATAGAAACGTCCATACGTGCCAATTAAGTAACAATAGTAACGTCCATACGTGCCAATTAAGTAACAATAGTAACGTCCATACGTGCCAACTAAGTAACAATAGAAACGTCCATACGTGCCAACTAAGTAACAATAGAAACGTCCATACGTGCCAACTAAGTAACAATAGAAACGTCCATACGTGCCAATTAAGTAACAATAGTAACGTCCATACGTGCCAACTAAGTAACAATAGAAACGTCCATACGTGCCAACTAAGTAACAATAGTAGACGAGTAAATGTTTTTTGTTAAATATTACTATAGAGTTTATTCTTTCCTTACGGCTCAGAGTTATGAATTGAATTGTAACGCTTTTTCAGAGGCGTTACTGGTAAGCGTTCCAAATTCACTGCCTAATAAAATAGTTTGTTAAACAAAATAAAAAACAACAACAGATAACCAAAGATAAAACAAATGTTTAAACTTTCAAGGCACAGTGGTGAATGTAAAGGAAGACAGTTATCTTAACATATTGTGTTTCATGTAGTGATCATTTTGATTCATCAACCACGCATCATTATCTTTCAAATAAGCTTTCATTATTTGATATTATATCCAAAAATAAACATATCTGCCTAGACTACTCACGTGTTAGGTTAGTTAAGTAGAGTTCTGAATGAATCTGATGTCAGTGCAAGGCGTCTCAATGACTACGAGGTAAAATCTACTATACGGCACGTGATACAATTCAAACAACTTTTGTACAAGAAACAATTTGAGCCAAATAACCTGATCAAAAAATGGCAAAATGATCTTCGTATCTACATGTAGTTCGAGACAGCAGATCTCGTGACGCCTTCAAAAGTTGGGTATCAGGGGCAAGTATTAACTCAACAGGGCGACGGTACCAGTACTCTAAGTGTTTATAAACACACAAAACTTTAATACAAAAACTCTGCTGCCTGAGATGGAGCTTTGAGTGATGACAGGTTCATTCCCATTCCCCAAATACCTTTTCCTTTGCAATGCATTGTATTATCTACACCCTCCCCTTCTTTACGCATATGATTTTCGTTGTCCGTACTTTCCTACTCTTAATTTAATTTTTGCTAAGTTTAATCAAGTTTAAAACAGCTTTCCACGCACGCACACACGCGTCTCTTTTAATTATATAGTTTGTTAGTTTGTGCGGAATATTATTTTTACTGATCCAAGAGGAAATATCGTTGATCTTATTTTTGTTTTACCCAAACCTTCCATCCTTACTGATCCAAGAGGAAAGATCGTTGATCTTGTTGTTTTTTTTACCCAAACCTTCCATCCTTACTGATCCAAGAGGAAAGATCGTTGATCTTATTTTTTTACCCAAACTTTCCATTCTTACTGATCCAAGAGGAAAGATCGTTGGTCTTGTTTTTTTTATCCAAACCTTCATAGAAATGCTTTCCATTGAGATTGGATGCATATTAATAGTTAGGGCTTGATTTATGAAACTGAGCGTTCATGGTTCGCAGTCCGTTATCGCAATATCTTGGGCCGTAGGTACGCTATATAAACGATGGCTAATTTCCGCTATTTGGCCAGACAAGATATACCAAGACTTGGCTGTGAGATCTGTTGAACAGATACCTCCTCTTTAGTCTATCAGTTCAAAATTAGGGACAGCTATGGCTGATTTGTGTGGCTTTGCGCAAAAAATCCGACTTTTGCTATTCTTCTTTATCAGAAAATTTCTTGAGGGGGGGGGGCTATGTAGTTTTAGTTTAGTAATCGATTTATAAGTACTCGGAGCTTGCATCCGTAGAAAAATTTTTTTTTATACATTATAGAACATCATTTAAGTATAATACTTAAATACAGAATAGGGAGAATGTCGTTTCTTTGTTGATATTTTGAAAAAAATAACAATTGGATTCTATTTATTAACGAAAGTCACATTTGAGAAATTATCAATTGTTAGGAAAAACACATGTTTGTTTAAACCAGAAGATTAGAGGAATTCATAACATTTATTTGATATTGATAAAACTATAATATTTATTTGTTATTGATAAAACTATAATATTTATTTGATATTGATAAAACTATAATATTTATTTGTTATTGATAAAACTATAATATTTATTTGTTATTGATAAAACTATAATATTTATTTGTTATTGATAAAACTATAATATTTATTTGATATTGATAAAACTATAATATTTATTTGTTATTGATAAAACTATAATATTCATTTGATATAGATAAAACTATAAAACTTTATTCGATTCTGATAGTTATAAACTTGTGGCACATTGAATAAAAACGCATTATTTTAATATTAATTCACTGATTCTTCTTGTACGAGATTAATGTAACTCAAGAAAGAGTTGTGTAATACAATAAAAGGCACATATTCCCCTTCAATGCAAAAGAAACAGCTGATGCAGTGGTTAAAAGAATTTACATTTACTGAGTAAATGTGTAAAAGTCTTTAAATGCGAAATCATGTTTATTTCCTTAGTGCAACTTAGGGCTACTTTATAGACGAAGAACAGTGTTACGCCACTACCAGTTACACATTAAGAGTTAGATGTTGTGCAAAAATCATCAAGTTCAGTGTTCGTTCCTAGTATTTGCATTCATTAACAGCTCTCGTCATGGACATCCAGCTGTTTTCCATGCTACTAGTAGCAGTGCACTCTGTGTGTGACAGGACAATACACTTTCATCACAGCACGACGAAAGCGACCTCGGTTGGCCACAAGATATGCTCAAGCAGCTTTTCTTTAAATTTTTCTTATAGAAATTTCCTAAAATGACTTCGAACAATTTCTCTATAACAACCCCTATGAATAATACAACAAGCTGGCTTTCTGCTATGTAATTATGTACTATTCTTATTATCTTTATTAAACAATTATGTGCTCAAAGAACTTCTCTCTATTTCAGCTTACATTTCCGTGGTGGACACAGCAGATAACCCAATATGGCTTTGCTATAAAACAGATAATTAGCTTACGTTTCAGAACATTAACCAGCCTGATATTATTATTCAAAAATAATTAAGTTAAGCTAATAATTAAGTTATGCTTAAAAGACGAACCCCCATAATAGAATAAAGTCTGTTTGACTGTTCGTGACTAAAATTAAGGAATCGGACAATTGTGAGTGTATTAGTGTTCAATTTTAAGTAGCCTCTTCTAAATGGGTTGCTTCTGGGACTCATTCATTTGACAGAAATTAGAGATAGACATTACTGACTAATATAAGATACTAATTCTGAAGTTGTTAATAAACATTTATTTTCTTGCAGAAATAGCTTTTGAACGATATCTGTTTGTGTAAAAACGATAAAACTCTGCGAAAACACAAGGATTTTCCTCAAAAGTTTTGTCAGTTGTATCTTTAATTGTTATATATGCAATCATATATATCTAAAACTCTACCCAGTAAGATTATGTAAATAGCTTTTAAACAATATCTATTTGTGTAAAAACGGTAAAAAAACTCTGCGAAAACACAAGCATTTTACTCAAAAGTTTTGTCAGTTGTATCTTTAATTGTTATATATGCAATCATATATATCTAAAACTCTACCCAGTAAGATTATGTAAAACCCGTAAACACATAAAAGATACGTAGAATTATAAACCTGAATAAAATGTGATTTTAGAAAAGGGGTCAAAGCGTGGCTCAATGGTTAGAGTGCTTGCCTGGAATGTAAATAATAATTCGCGCCCCTTTGCCACAAAATTGTGTTCCGTAATATGAGGCCACACGTAAGAGTGACGGTGAAACTCACTATTCGGTCATATAACAGGAGCACAAGAGAAAACTTCGTGGTGGGTCGCCCGTGGTTGCTATGCGCAGATTGATCTTGTGTAGCTTTGCGCGAAAAAAACAACCATTTGTTGCACGTTTCATATTTGTGAATAGGTTCTAACACTAGCTTCCAATATGGCACATTATTCTTCTGAAAAGAAATTGATATTTTCAAAGATGTAACTTAAAAGGGAATCTATTCTATCCCCAACTTTGCCTTTTTGTAAGCAATTTTATACATCGTTATGAACGTATGAGGCATAAGAAATAGAAGCAAAAGGCGAAGAACTAACCTCTTCAGCATAAAAATAAAGGGTTGTAAGTTTCATTCAAATGAAATGGAATAGTTACAGCATAATAATATGGAACATATTTTTGTAGTTTGACAATACTTGCATAAAAAGACTACATCACGTTTTGTTTATTTTCGGTTCGCGCGGTTGCTCTTTCATTACTTCCGTTGAAAATAATTTAAATCTTCAATGTAACTATTTGTATAATAGGTTTGAGATCTATAGATGTATTTTTTAAAAGTATATGTATATATGTGTATGTTTTTTATGTTAAGATTTAATAAGGAATTAGTACTACAAACAATAAAACTCTTCAAAGCGTTAGAGTTTGAGATTTACTTAAAATAACCGATATTATGGGTGTGCTTAAGAATCTAGTTCCATTTTATTAGCACTTATTTAATCTTATATGACGTAACAGTACAACACCTATTCTCTTATTGTTATATAACATCCACATTATTACCATTCACGAACTGTTGTTTAGACCATGTGTTGTGTGTCATTCAGTTAATTATACGGATACTAATAAATCTGACACGACGAACAAAGATTATAATCGTACGCCGATAACTGTTATTTTAGTTTAAAAAAAAACTCAAAATAATCTTTTAAGTTAAAAGACTAGTTAGATCTGGCTTTTTAGCTTCGTTTGATCTTTTTTTTTTCTAGTTTTCATCCAAGTAATAAAATTTACCTCAATATGCCTAAATCAGTTGTGTGTTTATCGAAAAATGAAACTGTAATATCTTAGGTTATTTCTAAATTAGTAACTAATAGATAAAATCAACTTTCCTTATTAAGTAAACTATGTTATGTGTGAATAAAATTTCCACATTGTCGTATGGTGATAATTTCCCTTATAGAAGTTAAACACACATGAACATGATGGTTATACATCCATCTTGTAGAGATCAATCACATACTAAACTCTACAAAAAGGGGCTTTTATAGAGATGACGTCTTTTGGGAAAACACATATTTGTTTACCGTATACGAAAAACATAATCATGAAATTACACACTCATACAGACAGACATTAGATATATTCGTAAATAATGCTCTTCTGTGGAAAATTACGAATGTTTTGTTTTCATTTATATCATGATCAAATTCTAAATACTTGTATTGCTGTTTAAAAAATAAAACAAAACTTTATACAAAAAATCTGTGTATGATTAGAAGTATTACAAAACTGTATAATTTTCTTAATGAAGATATCTGTCATTTGAAAAACAAACTAAGTCAGTATCTATTTATTTTAATCTTCCGGTGGGACAGCGGTAAGTCTTCGGATTTATAGCGCTAAAATCAGGGGTTCGATTCCCCTCGGTGGACACAGCAGACCGATATGGCTTTGCTATAAGAAAAACACACACACACACTACTTATGTTAAAAAATTACAATTACAAAAGAATGAACGATCCTATCGAACAGGCTGTTATGATTAACAACATTTAAAGCAGTTCTTTGTAATATGAATCATATTTTGTATCTAACTTACTTTCAGTACTGTTGTGTCAGCGTGAAGTTCTTGGTTGGTTGGATACGAATGTGCTAACTCAAGAAGGAAACATGTAGCAAGTATGGCAGTGAAGACAATCATTGTGAATCTTGAAGAGAATGTCATCATCTTGGTGTAGCAGACTTGGAGTGGAATAATGAACACCGGAAAAATACCAGATCACCTTGGTTTTGTGATAAAGGTTAGGAGACTCCGACCAAACAAGATGATTTTGTATCCGCGTCTTCTTGTAATAACGTGGGCTCGCGGCAGGCGTTTCCTAGCTGACCAATCATCAGGTTGTAAGGGAGGAGGTTTCTCCAGTGTTTTGACCAAAGAAATATTTGCTGTCGTTTGTGGAAGTTCTAAATGACAAATTGAATCAAGAAGCTTATGTAGCCATGAAACTCCTTACTGTGAAATCCTATTCAATCAGCTGGGTGTAAGGATCTTGGTTATGGTACCTTGCAGTGAGAAAGTTCCAGTCGCAGCTATTAGTCCATTATGTTGCACTTTCTTGTTTCTTCCGCTTCTCGCCCCCACGACGCCCTTTAACAGTTATACATATATTCCACTGAGGCGTAACTTGAAGCGTTCGTCTCGAGGGGCATTTGCTTTAGGAAGGAATAATACGAAAGTGCTTAGAAGGGTCATATAAACTAATCTAAGTTTCAAGTTGACACTCTCCAATTGTCACAAAACGTACGTTCCCCATTATTGAATTGTAGTGTCTGTACAACAAAACATCATATGTGACATGCAAAATAGACTTGCATAACTCATTATTGTAATATATCAACTAAAGTAAAGAGATAAAAACCCGAAGTAAACTTTTCAAAACTGACGTTTTACGGAAGTGACTCAAGCCACACGGTAAAATTTACTCTATACATAATATATTTTCTGACTCGTAACCCGTGCAGTACATTACTTTAAAATCGCTCAAACAAAAATACTCTGGTTTTATCACTTAAGTAAGCTTTCGGCTGTAAAGCCGAATAAATATTTTAAACATAACTGATTAATAATCTACAGAATATGACTAATCAACTTACTGAATATCATTATTCTTAACCTCATTTAACCCAAACTGGAGTTTATTACGAAACATTTCTATAAACGTAAATAAAATCACGACCTATGTCTCCAGAATGTAACTTTATTAGCTCAATATTTAGTTATTACAGCCTCGTCAGGAGCTGTCGATATGAATTTGTAGGATATTGATAGTTCCTGACAAAGCTGTATTAGCGAAATATTGAGCTAATAAAGTTACATTCTGGAGATATAAGTCGTGATTTTATTTACGTTTACTCAGTGGCACAGAGGTATGTTTGCGGACTTACAACGCTAGAATCAGGGTTTCAATACCCGTGGTGGGCAGAACACACATAGCCCATTGTGTAGCTTTGTGCTTAATTACAAACAAACAAACTGAATATTGGTTAACTACAAAAATGCATTAAATCAACTTACTGAATATTGTTTAACTACAAACATGCATTAGATCAACTTACTGAATATTGTTTAATTACAAAAATGCATTAAATCAACTTACTGAATATTGTTTAATTACAAAAATGCATTAAATCAACCTACTGAATATTGTTTAACTACAAAAATGCATTAAATCAACTTACTGAATATTGGTTATCTACAAAAATGCATTAAATCAACTTACTGAATATTGTTTAACTACAAAAAATGCATTAAACAATAATTAAAAGAAAGTATTAGTATCGCCCTGTAATGTAGAATATTATAATACTGATTCTCAAATAGCACGATAGCTGTTAAATAATTACAAATTGAGTTTACTCAATTGAATAATGGTTTCCATAAACAGAAAATAATTTTGTGCAAAGTGAATGTTTCTATTACCCCAGTATTTCTTTATATCTGTGATTACTGCCCCACCTCCACCCCATCTTGCGTCTTATTACGGGGTTCTAAAATTGTATCTTGGAATTATTGGGTTCTGATAGCACAGTTTGAGTTTTGTTTCATAGCATGTCTTTACGAAACTTACTAATATGATTGTCAATATATGATTTATCAATATTCCAAGATCTTATGTTACAACGGTATTATTTTCAAAGTGCGCCACCAACATATTTCTTATCTCAGTGGCAGTTTCGTCAATATACCACGTTTCCTACAGATTGTCGTCCTGCTTGTATGTCTGGAAGATCAAGTAGTTTTGAGCATGTTATTGTTGCATTGTAGCTTCGTTTCTAGTACATTCAGTGATGTTATCACCAGCATTCAATTGCTATGTCTTCTGATCATGCTTACTTTCGTTACCTCTGAGGGACTAAGAGTAATATTAAGATATCTGCATATTTTTATTATGAGTGGGTAGTTGAACAAAATGTATCAAACAAGGCTTACAGAGTAAAATTAAGAAATTTAATAACAACAATGATATATATATATAATGGTATACTATTTAAGTTCTAGCTATGGTGAAACAGGTCGTGCTGTAGAAACAAAGATAAAAGAACAGTGGCATGAGAGAAAATGTGAGAAACCATCTGTTGCTAATCGTCCTGGATAAATGTTTTAAAGACATGCTAAGGAACCTCTAATATCTGACCATTTTAAGAGAGGATTTAGAATGATAGTACCACCAACCACCGTAAACAAACCGGGGTAACAGACACATGCACTTTATATAGAATGATTTTTTGTAAGTAGCATTATTATGCAATTAATCAACCAGAAGAATTTCGCGTTGTTCATAATTTGATACATTTGTATGTTGCAATATTTATTTGTTGTTGTTTTTTTGTAGGTTTTTATCGATCTACGGATTATCAGCTTATATAAGAGGTGAATTGTTGTAATGTAAGCTTTATTTCAAAGGTTTAACTGTACTGTTGTTTTAACACATTATCTAACAATGTTCTTACTCATTTCTTTTTTTTTTCTCTTTCATACACATATTTCCTTACCCTAACAATCAGCTGTTTTATTTAGGATTTTTTTTCCTCCAACAAAACATGTAATTTCAGCTAATATAAAAAAAAATCGTGAATGACGTAGAAGCGCGCTCTATTCTTTGATTCGCTACTCCTTCTGGAGTAGACTAGTTTCGACGTAAATCTTTATTAAATTGAACATAAAAAGCTTACATAAGAAAATATGACCGTGGTATGCATGTAATCATTTTTAGTCATCTTATACATCACACGTAAAAATGAATACTCAAACACGTTGCTGTGACGATTGAGCAGCAACAATTTACCGCATGACGTAATAAAAGTTGGAAATTTTTTTAACATTAGTGATCCTTTGAAGTTTTTTTTTTTTCATGTTTGCACTTGGCATGAATAAAGTTTTTAAAATTTGTTATAACATAATTAACGATAGCTAGCATACATTTTACCTAACGCAGTTTTAGTTATTTCTTATGAGGTGAATAATTCAAAAAACGAACTGAAAAGTGGCTGAACATACGTTTCCTTTAAATAATTTATCGGTTTGTCTGCGGACTTACAACACTAGAAACCGGGTTTCGATATCAATGGGGAGCAGAGCACAGATAGCTCATTTTGTAGCTTTTTGCTTAACTTCAAATAAACAAACAAACAAATATTTTATATGAAGATTTTTTTTATTTCCTCTTCCCCGATACACACTGTTTGAAAAAAAAAGACAATTTTCTTCTTTGTTATAATAATGAACTTTTCTGCTAAAACAACAGTAAGCCACAAGTTGAAAATCAAATGCGAAAATATAGTTTCGTAAGAATAACTTTTGAACCAGTTTCTTAATTATAACTGTAAGATTCATTTTCCGAAATGAACAGTGACATTTAAGGATAACTTGAGATTCATTTAATAATAATTGTTATTAATAATTTAATAATAATTGTTAAAAAGATCAATGTCAAAGTTTTAAAGTTTTTTACTCTGAAAATAAATTTAAGATTATTTTTTTCCTGAAAGAGAACCGGAATTTTAAAAACAACAGCTTTAAATTGTATTTCTTAATTGTTGCCTTAATATCCATTCACAGAGTAGCCCATGGCTCATTTCTTAAAATTTACACGATTAGAATGATCTAAGTTGAAACTATCAAAATAGTGAAGATCTAAATTAACATAGCAACTAAAATAAGTTATTCAAAAACTATTTTATACCACAACGAATACTCATCTTAATGTTTCTGTTTTACATACTTACAATACTAAAATGTTCGTTTGTCTGTGGTGGACAGGAAGCAGATAATAACAATAGTGTGGCTTTGCACCAAGACAAACAACAACAATCATGTTTCAATAGTGTCGACCTTTAAAACCTTGTCAATATCTTTGAGAACGATCGGGCAGCACGTGATTATAATATAAGGGCGATAAACATACTGATGACTAGCGTATAGCCCGTCAAAAATGACGGGGCAAGTACTACCACCCCACCCCATAGTTTAACCTAACCTCACATTTTATAGCTAACTGAAATAAATTAACTTTGCGAAATCAAGCTTGACCAACAAAAAGGCAGAAAAGTGCAATCGAGGCAATCAATGGTCGGTAAATTCATTTGTGAGCCAATCAAAATTAAGATAATTCATGAAATGAATTCGTGGTGTATTCATAGAATAATTATTGGTAAAAATCAGTTAGCTTAACAACTTCTAATGTATAAGAAAAGCCAGTGCGTTTTGGTAACACTGCCTTTTAAACCATGTTGCTTAGCAACTAAAATATAATTTAATATTGTTGTTTGCCTATGTATTGAAAGCATAAAATGAAATGTATAGACAACAAAACTGGAAAAACATTTGTTGACTAGCTGGAGTACCCGTCCCCTGGAAGGAAGTTATGTAAATTCATGATTAATGAAAGGTTATCTTAAAACATGAAAAGTTGCTTCTCTTAACATAATTGTAAAAAAACGCAAAAACACCCATAAAAACTGCAAGACACGAAACATGAAATGCAAATTTGTATGTATCTTCCCATGGACCCAATGAACCTCCATACCAAATTTGGTGAAGATCCATCTACCAGGGGGGGGGGGAGCAGTGGGAAAAACGCTCATAAAAACTTCAAAACACAAAACGCATAACTCAAACTTTGTATGTATCTCCCCATGAAATCAACAACCATTCATGCCAAATTTGGTGAAAATCCATCAACAGGGAGCGAAGCAGTGGTAAAAAAATGCAAAAAACGCTAATAAAAACTGCAAAACGCAAAATGCAATACTCAAAATTCGTACGTACCCCTGCATGGATACTGATGGTATTAAGTTAATGTGATATATTTTCGCTTGTGGAATTTATCATATGCCTTTTATTTTGTTTAAATATGTAGTGATATGCAATTTTTATAGAAACCTTATAATATTCAATTTGTTTTCATTTTGTGTATCAAAACTCAATACATCAGTTTAAATTACTAATGTAACTATTATGCAACTCACTTTCTTGCCTCGGTGAAGTGATTCAAAATGTTTTCTTATTAATAGCAATAGTACAGCCAAGTAAACATACGAAATTTAGGGGATTTTTGTCTTATAAATATTTTCAACTTTAAAATTCAATTTGCACAGGGTTTGTTGTAGAATTTCAGCCAAAGCTACTCGAGGACTGTCTAATTAAGTGGTAGTCTAGAAGAAATGCATCTAGCCAACAGCAAACAATGCCAACTCTTAGGCCACTCTTTAGATCCGACATTGACTTTCACATTATATCGCTCCCATGGCTGAAAGGGCGAACATATTCTTTAATGTGTTTCGATTCCACGATCCGTTTATTGTGATTAAAGCGTCCTAGCTAACAGTCCATTTTCACAGTGATAATAAAGTTCGAGAAACAAAGGTTGGGAAATAGAATTAGGTTCCATTAATTAATTATAAATAGAAGTGCATAAACCGTGTAATTTGTTTTTATTTTTTTAATCGAATTGAAAGTAGGAGATCTACGTTTTAGTGTAAATGTGGTAATTATGAAATATCTGAAAAGATCATGGTGACGAAAAACACAGGAATTGTATTGGTTTAGTATTCTTATTCATACATAAACATCTATCTTCAGTGTGCATAGTACCGTGTTAACATGTTCACCTCTTGTACGTTGTTAATATGACTGGAAATCCATCATGGTTATTCGCCATCATTGGATCTGTGTTACTATCGCTAGTTTGAACGAAACTTAATGGTTAGATTTTTACCAACTACTATTATCACTGATCATTTTAATCAAGAATTAAGTTCTTTCAGAAAACATTGAACAAGGAGTTATTTTAACAGAGACACCCTTAACACCGATTACTTATAAAAACATCAGTTCAAATCTCTCCAGGACTGGTTGTATAAAATTTTACTTTTGTAGTTGATATTAATTTGGTCGTTTACCACACATCGCTCATACAGAAAAATTCGTCACAGTAGTAACAAACGCTAAAAAAATATAATAGATATAAACCAAACCTTTGTATATTTTACTTAATAAAGTATGCTAAAGGCTCATCTAAAGAAAAATATAATATATACCAATATAGTTTAGAAAGTTGACAGACTACTTTATTAGGCCTACCTTTTGCGCTATTTAGTCTGGAGTTGAGTATGGCATATACTCCACAAAAAGCGCGAAAGTGTCTCTTTCAATTGCATCTTATTTGTTGAATAGTGAGGTCTGCAGTTGGTTCACAGCGGATTATAATGGCAAATACAATGTTCAAGCTCTTCCAAAATATGATCGTTCGGATTGGGATTTGGTGATTACGCTAGCCATGGAAGACGATTAAATTCATCACCATGGGAGAGTGACGTAGTTGAGAACAGCATTTAGATGTGCCCCAGAAGTAATTCGTCCCTTTAAATGAATCACGGGACTGAAAACCTGCAAGGTAAACGTACCCTATACTCTTACATGTTCTCAGTAGCGTGCACTGTTAGAACATTTCAAGCAGAATTAAGTTTTTTACCTGAATTTCTTCATCTATTATCAGTAAAGAAGAGGATGAAACGTAATTCATAAGTTGTTAGAATTCACTAACTGACTCTCATGTAATCGTCAACTTAATACAACCCGTCAGAGAAAAAGTCAGAGATTAGATAACTTCGAGGAATCGGAGGTAATGTTAACAGTTGAAATAAATATTCAATTTACAAAACTATAAAGCTTTTATTAGGCTTCTCTTAGAATACGGTAATATGATAACACGCAACATGTCAGATGTTTTAGGTAATAAGTTACAAATTCAACAAAACTGGGTGACCAGAACAATATATCACCCCTTAGTACACAGCCCCCACCAGATATACGGTCAAGGAATGCATTTTTGAATTAGTCTCCTCCTTTTAGATAAAAACTTCTAAACGAAACCTTCCGTCAATTCAATTTCTGTCCCTAGCTGCCACTCCTATATCTTGATAAAAATATATTTCACCGTACAACTCTGTTAATAGCTTCAATCTCCTCTAAAGTATTTAAAACGGGTTAACAAGGAAGTAAAAGTAACTCCAACATAACAGCATTTCATTTCGCCATTAATAGTTATGTAATAATAATAATACAGTAACGTTCTCTCCATGAGAGCAGAACAATAAACATAAATCTATCATTATTTTCTTCAGTATTGGATTATTCGATCTCATTTTTTCCTCCTCTACGGGGTACTTTATCTTTTACACACAAGGAGGAGCGAAGAGAAATTCTCTAATTTCCGAACATCCTGGGCCTTCAATCCCAAATACTTACCAAGATGGTATACCTCATTTATGGTCTTACCGCTACATCCTCTATGCCTGTTTATAATTTTCCTCAGACTGTTTATGCTAGTCCATCGTTTCTTAACCAAAGAATTTACATGTCATTTCCATGTTAATATCCTACCAAAAATAATACCGATATATTTTATATTTTCTACCGTTTCTATGTTCTTTTCATATATTTGCAATTTAGCATTTTTGATTTCACATATACTTCATTATTTTTATCATTTCTTTTTTGATCTAAATATATTATTACAGGGAGATGGTCATTATTTACTTCTTCTCCTACTTCAAAATTTCCTGTATATGGACACCATTTGTTAGTTGTCAGAATGTAGCCTAAAATATCTGATTCCCCAGTTATATTATTGGTATAGGTATAACTTTTATCATTTAAAATTATTAAATTAAATATGCTCCCCAGTGGTAAAGGGGTATGTCTGCGGACTAGAATCCGGGTTTCGATACCCGTGGTGGGCAGAGCACAGATAGCCCATTGTGTGCTTTGTGCTTAATTACAAACAAACAATAAATTAAACATGTTAATAATATTGAATAAGAATTTTCCATTTTTATTTATTTTCTTACAGACCAGTAAAATCAAGGAGCTCTCAAGCAGGACCGTGTTCTACTGTATTATAAAATAAAATATTGGAAGGATTAAAACTTGTCTTCATAAACTGATAAAGCAAAATATTTAAAAGCTATAAAACATACCAGACAGAAGGGGATTTATCTCTTGTAATGTTTGTAAACTTTTTAGAAAATGTATATTTACATTTGACCATGTACAGACAGTATACTCGAGCAATGGTCTTATATAGGCTTTATAAATTTTAATTATTGTTCTACTGATACAAACTCATTGCTTAGTAATTATTTTATTTGAGATATTATATCTACACCAACCTTTTTAAACCAAATTATTAATATGCTCAATCCATGTTAGTTTCCTATCAAATGTGATACCTAAATATCTGACACTTTCTCCTTGTTTAATATTAATATCACATATTTTAATTTGAGCTTTATTGATTTCATGAATATTTTGTTTAGAAATGCTATTTTTCCAATGGAAAATAATAAATTTGGTCTTCTCCGGGTTTACGGGCTAACTGTAGGTTTTCTATTATTCTAGGTACAAAATGGTTGGTTACCCAAAAGGTAACATATTTCAGTTTTATCAATATGTTAATTTTTTTCGAAAATGTTACATAAACAACTAATTAAACTCATTGTAGGGAGAACTCTTTACTTTATTAGGTTTTAAAACCATAGTTATTATACTAGATTTCCATATTTTAGGGATGTAACCTGATTTACAAGATAGGATAAAAGATTGGCTATTTTATTATGTATTTCATTATTACAGTCTTTAAGCACAATATATTGTACCTTATAATGTCCTGGTGTTGTATTCTTTTTAATATATTTAACCACTTTAATTATTTCTGAAGTGGTAATATTGTTATTATTAAACTTTAGCGGATTGTCTTCTATAATTATACTTTCTCTAATATTTATAGGGAATATTGGCTTTAATCTATTATCTTTATTTATTCTCTCATTTACATAATTATACAAATTATTATTAAGTTTAGGATTCATGCTGTCTTTAGCTGTCTTTTTCATTATATCTTTAAATAAAATTGCTCTTTCTTTCTCTGTTTTAGCTCTGACATCATTTAACACTATATCTGAATATATATTACTTTCACTATTGTTACTTACGTATTTTTTAAACTTAATCCAAAAGTGTTAACATATTTTTCTTTAGCCAATTAATAAAACATACCAGTAAAACCAAGGAGCTCTCAACCAGGACCACCGCCTTCACTGCACTATAAAATACATAATGAGGAAATAACTTTTTCCGAGTGCTGCATCAGGCATCCAACCAGATAGTATTTCACCCATCTAAGTTGGTAATAATTCATAAATTCCTGTCGCCTTGCTTGCTTTAAAAATAATCAGTCATAAAATCTAACTATCGCTATGTATCATACCTGCCGCAATGTTCATATTATCTCTCACTCCCAAGTAGAATTAAAACCTTAATTTCGCATGTGGGGCTGAAGAGGAACAACTGTTTCTGAGCGCCCCTGGTTGTCTAACAAGCCTCTTAGGGGCTTGTGTAATTAAAACCTTAATTACTCCCACGTAGAGATAGAGAACTTTTTAGATCTGAAGAAGAAACATTGTTCACAAACGAACATAAGGCAGGAGTTGTCCACAGAAAAACCTTCCTCCAAAAACAGTTGTTTGAATATTTTATTTTTACTTGAACTATGTCTATCATACTACTCACTAGCATCAATGATTATATAAATACATACATATAAATGTAAGGACATTTTTCAACTTTTATCAGTATTTTAAGCGTTATTTTCTTTGATATCAATAAATAAAACAAAGTATATTTTATTCTGATACTTGGGCATTTTTTTGTGTTTAACTGAAGCGTATGGCGAGCTGAATAATTTGAAATTAACGTATAACACACAAGTATAATCGCTTAATAAGAGGCTTTTTTGTACAGTTGGTACTATTGTCAAAAATAGAATCCAGCAAATACCAAAGTTATTCCATAAGTATGGACTGTGTTGCGGTCATTCCATTCACTGGAAACCTCTTAAGCTTTATTTATTTGTTAAATGTGTTTGAGGTCACAATCTTATGGAAATATGAGATTATGCCCAATTAACTTAGGGTAAGTCTGAAAGCTTATAACGCTAAAAACTGGGTTTCAATATCTGTGGTGGGCACAGCATAGATAACCCAATGTGGAGATTTATGCTTAATAACAACCAAGACTAATATACTGTGGTATATATGCTGATCCACGATTCCATAAATTTTATGATGATAGCCAAAGTCATTAACAATATTGTGCTCCAAACCATCACAGAGTCTCGTGTATTCTTGATTGTCGGCACGAGACATTCCTTCTGCAACCTCTCATGGCCTCTTCGACAAACATATAGATACCAATTGGAACCCAACAGTTCACATTTAAACTCATCTGTCCAAAACACCTCATGCACTTATTCCAAAGCCAAAAATACACATTATTTCACAAAGGCTAGTCTCTTTGGTAAGGGTTTTCTTGTTGTTACTTTTCATAAAAGACTACATTTCTGCAACATTTTTGAGACTGTAATCTTTACCTGTGCATGACTTGTGGGTACTGAGTTGTTGACATAGTGTTGTACATCCTTCTTTATTTACACATATAAAGATATATACTACAGATATAACAATACAAAATAATTATTGCTGTCATTTACTAAATGTACAAAATAATTGGATTCAAATCATGCCATCAATAAGAAAACTACTGAATATAGTGGAATTTTGGCATTTGGTCATCATGATTTTATATTGATTATTAACAAGTCTTAAGAACATAAGTTTTGATATTGATATTTCTAGCTGTCCTGTACTTAATACAATTCGTAGCTATAGTAATAGCCATACTTAATTTAGAACTGTTGATAGGAGGGTTTATTTGTTCAATTAGAATTTTCGCGCAAAGCCGTCTGTAATTTTGAGTTGGATAGACTAGAAGGAAAGCGGTTAAAAAACAGCACATACAGCCAATAACTCCAGAGCTACCCTTGTTTGAAGAAATAGTGGCACTTGACTCTCACTGTTATAGCGTACTCACGGCCTCATAGTGCGGAACCGAATTTTTAGATTTACAGTCCGGGCACTCTAGCCACTTGAGCACACTTGGCCCTTGACCAAAAGGTTTTGGGTTTTTTTTTCTATTTAGCACAAAGCCACACGAGGGCTATCTGCACTAGCCGTCCCTAATTTAGTAGTGAAAGACTACAGGGAAGGCAGCTAGTCATCCCTACCCACCGCCAACTCTTGGGCTACTCTTTTACCAACGAATAGCGGGATTGACCGTCCCATTATAACGTCTCCACGTCTGAAAGGGCTAGCATGTTTGGTGGGATGGGGATTCGAACCCCTAACCAAACGCCCTAACCACCTAGCCATGCCGGGCCAGTCTGACCGGAAGGAGGGTACCCAGTCAACAGTCCTCACTGCTTGTGATTCTACTCTTAAAAGAACAGCAGGATTGACTGTGACAGTTATAACGCCCCCACAGCTGAAAGTGCAGATCGTGTTAACGCAATATTATTAAAGATACTATCTAATGGTATATCTTTAATCTCTAAGTTAATAAAAACTCTTCCTCAGTTTCTTAAAGGCTAAAGCTAGATTGTGAAGTAATGAATCATATTTGGCGGTGAACACTGTTCTTAAAACTCAAAACTAGAAATGATTCTCATTTTATCAGTGCAATATTAATAAATAATACCATTGAAAAAGTAAGCGTAACGGAAGCCATGTGAAGTATCAGGTACACTCAGTTCTGCTTCGTTTTGGTGGGAAAAAATTGCCATTACTCTTTCATTAGTATTTCCTACACTTACCTACAGCAAGCAGTGTTTGGATAGCTGTCATTCTAGCATTGAGACTGTTAGTGGAGCTTTGCATATAGAAAGCCAGTTGTGTAATATTCCCAGACTTCTCAGACAGCTTCGGTATACAAACATAAGATACTGCTAAATAGTAGAAACCACATCGATTTTTTAACGTTTCTGGTTTACTCCAGTGGCACATAGATATGTCTGCGGACTTACAATCCTAGAAACCGGGTCTCATTCCCGTGGTGGGCAGAACACACACACATAGCCCAACGTTTATGAAATTGGTTTTGAGATGATTTTGCCATAAGTGAGACAACAAGATTTTTATTGACGGATATACAGGGTAATCGGAAAAGGCACAATAGATTTTCAACGATAGGATCGAGAATAAGCTAATCAAAACAGGAAGTTATACTCAGTACAATCTAATTTAACAATCCTCAAACCCTGGATAGATTTGCCGAAGTTCGTTTATTGGACAACGAATGATATAATATAAGATTATAGAGATTTATTTCGTTGACATTGTAAAAAAAAAAGTAGTCTTCATTCTGCCTTGGTTCAAACATCATCCAGCGAGTATATCTTACCCACGCAAAATATATTAATTCTTATCTATACTTTTAGCCGTTGTGGGCAATTTCGTTTTAGATTCCATCTTGTTACAGTGAAATCTTTGTGAAAACCTCTCTTCGGATCTCGTGTCACGAAGCATTAGTAGGCTTAGCAACTGAAATATGAAATAAACTTTTGTATTGCTTAAAAGTAATATATGGATCGCTTTCCAAATCTCATTTTGAGGCAAGAGACACCACAAATAGCAGTTTTATTTTATCATATAATCTAGCTTTTTTTAAATAGAAAATACATATTTAATTTTGGAAAATTGGTTTTCCATCTTAAAATTCTGTTTGTTTTTCTCAAATTATGTAATACCTTGGCTCATCGCACGAACAGATAATTCACCAATTAAATTTTCTTTTGCTTCCAAAAAGTGTTAGCGTGCTTTTCTTTAATGATTAAGAAGAAACATTAGGAAGAAAATAAGTGAATACTTGTAGTGAGATTTATCCAAAGAGACAAATTATCTTTTTTTTTTCTATCTCGCGTCACATTATAGGAAACGAACACAAAAAACATTGGTTGACCATTTTATTAGAAGCCCACCGCTCACATTTTTACAATACTTTATTCACTTGATTACACAAACTGAACTGGTTATGAGATATATGAGATGATTGCTTGATCTCTGTAAATGCGGAGGTATAGTCACATTATGGTTAATATAGTCACATTATGATTAATATAGTCACATTATGGTTAATATAGTCACATTATGGTTATTATAGTCACATTATGGTTAATGTAGTCACATTATGGTTAATGTAGTCACATTATGGTTAATATAGTCACATTATGGTTAATATGCGAAACAATGGGTAAGGGTATGAATATTTCCGACTTTCCAAAGTGTCCAATAGAGGGTGTCTGTGAAGTCGTTATAGGCAGTTTCTTTAACACGCTACTCAAAGAAATCTGTATTCTGAAGTATCAACAGTGGCAACCAAAGGAGAAAATATCTGAAACTATAAATATCGTGGCTATAAACCTCATTGGCAACTGAACATAAAACAAGATTGCACAGGCTTCTAGAGTGCAAAAGACATCACACTCTATCTTAGTTGGTGGATTTTTTAAAATATGTTTTAATACTTTTTGAATATACCAAATAAAGGACAACATAGAATCTGTTATATGCTAACTGACAACCAGACCGAGCAGAAAACTGAAAATTGTGATTTTAAGGACACTTAGAACGTAACTTACGGACAATGAATAATTGAAGTGTGTGTGTGTGTGTGACGTGCTATGGTCAGTGGTATTTCACTTTATACTCTACTGACGAAACGGTGAGAATGTGAATAAAACCAATGAGAATCTTGACAATGTCGTATTTCTCTGCCAGGATGTTAAGGGAACCGTTTTCAAATTATTTAGAAATGATGATTCAGAAACCAGTAAGTGCAGTCATCTTTCTTGCTCAGCACAAGCAATGGATCTCTATCCGGTTGAGCATCTTTTAATAAGTATTCCTGTTATTCTTCTTCGATTAAGAAATCTAGTAGTTTATTATTTCTGACAACACTAATTATACACCTGATGACACGAGCTTTTCATTCATTTTTATATCCTGCTGAATCATCATCATGAGGTTGTGAATACTGCCTAAAATTACGTGGTTTAACGACACCAAACATACTTTTAAATATTACAATGCATCCAACGTTTGTTTTAAGAGATTTAAGTAAACCAGGTTATTCTACAATCTTATAATTAAAAAGAACCCATTCTACGTCAACCAGCATTTTTTTTTTCTGATACACGTCATTCTACTAGAATAATATTATAATAAAACATCCAACTCGAATATATAAAAAAATTACTGATAGAAGTCAGTCTACAAGGATAATATTGAAATTAAACATACAATGTGAATCGATAAAAAGTAATTGATTCAAGTCCGTCTAATATGGAAATCTATTAAATGAAACATTTGATTTTTTTTGTTAAGCACAAAGCTACACAATGGGCTATCTATGCTGTGCCCACCAGGGGTATCCAAACCAGGTTTTTAGCAATGTAAACCGTCAGACTTATCGCTGAGCCACTTGAAGGGGGATGTAACCTCCGACTTTAATTTATAAAAATAATCAACTGATGCAAGTCAATCTATCTAATATGGTAATATAAAAACATTAAACTTTCAACGTTAATCTATAAAAACATCAACTGATTCAAGTCAATCTATCTAATATGTTAATATGATTGTTTGTTTGTAATTAAGCACAAAGCTACACAATGGGCTATCTGTGCTCTGCCCACCACGGGTATCGAAACCCGGATTCTAGCGTTGTAAGTCCGCACTTACCACTGGGGGGGGGGGCAGGCAATATGATAAATGAAACATCCAATGTTAATCTATAAAAACACCAACTGACCAACATCAGTTTACCAAGGTAATTATAAATGAAATATCTAACGTTTTGCTGATTCCACCATTTTGCTCTTAGTGTATGAATTAAATATGACGCTCTAACGTTTGTTTATACAGGTTCAACTGAACTAAGCCATCCTTTAAGCCTGTTATTAATAATGATAGCTATAGTTGCTTCGCTTGCTTCTTCCGATTTGGCTTATTCAAGTCGTTCTCTTAACGTAATATCTTACAAAACGTCGAACTTTTTTTTTCTTCTTTTCACATACAGAATATACAATTTTTCTTTTCTACTGTTGTAATAATGAAAACAAAAGATCTACATCGAAGAATTCATATAATATAAATTATATTACGGACGTATTGTTGGATATAAAATAGTCTGTGCTTGTCCGTACAGACTGTTGCAGTTCAAACTGTACTGCTAACGTAGTACAAAACACATTGGTTACGTATATTCAGTTTGATTTAATAATGTGAAAATAAACGTAAAAACTGAGATATTTGTTTATATAGGTCGAACTAATTCCTTAAACGTAACACTAAATATGGTATATCCAAAGCTACTCAGCGATTATGTTATTAATCCATAGCATCAAATTAACGTAATTCAATATTTGAATATAAAGATTTGTTATTTGATAAATTACGGGATACACAGTTTATAACTTTAAAAGGTGATAAAAAATATAATTTAACAAAGAAAAGCAGAAAATCGAAAATTAACTAATCTATTTGATTCTCATCCTACTATAACAAAGCTGGAGTTGAAGAATAATCCACTGTATCGTAGAACTCTAGCAAAAAACAGTGAGTAAAACTACTGTAAGAAATCTGGAGCCGAAGAATAAGCCACTCTTTTGTAGAACTCTGAGGTAGAACAGTAAGTCAAATTACTAATTTGACTCGTTGTTCTTTGTTAGAGTTTTACAATAGCGTGGCTTATTCTTCAACTCCAGATTTCTTACAGTAATTTGACTCATTGTTCTTTGTTAGAGTTCTACAATAGAGTGACTTATTCTTCAACTCCAGATTTCTTACACTGTAAGAAATCTGGAGTTGAAGAATAAGTCACTCTATTGTAGAACTCTTAACAAAGAATAATGAGTAAATTACTGGAAATAACCTGAGGTAAAATAATAAGTCACTCTATTGTAGAACTCTGAGGTAGAATAGTGAGTAAAATTATTGTAACAAGGTTAGGGTAGACGAATCAGTCACCTTACTGTAAAAAGCCTCATTATCAAAATTCGATCCCAAATGTATATAGGAAATTATCCTGCATACTAGCCAATAATTCTTAATGCATTTGAGCTGATCATGTTTTCCTCTATAAGGTGCTCTGTAGTAGAACTCCGGATTTTAGAACTGTCGAGCCACGTTTGAATCCGTACTATACCACAAAATATTTCTTGCACTAGCTGTGGGTCTGTTATTAAGGTCACACTTAATCCCTTAGCATAGACGGTGGGTGGTAGGGGGCTTCTGAATAGCTGTCTTCCCTGAGATCAGTAGTTGGAAAATCGGGTACAGATAGTTTTTATAATAATCAATTTATAACACATGACTAAATCTAAAATTAGGAAGAGAAAAGTTTCGAAAATATTTTTAAGACATATTTTATAATTGTTATTTAGGGCCACCTTTTTGAAAATATGCCAGTGTCAGGTAATTATGTTAACAGATTTAAATGCTAATTTCTGTTAGAGCTGTTTTGCGATGTCATGATGTAACGCACCTCCGTTGGTCTAATGGAAATCTTGTAGCCATTAAATATGAGACTCCTGGTTACCGTTTGCAAAATATACTGAAACTGTTTAGTTAACATAATTACCAGACACCTTGTATTTCAATGTTGACTTTTATTATGGCGTCGAAAAAGTTGTCATGAGAGAAGATTGGACAGACTGTGGGAAAATTAACAAATCGAAATGCATTTCGTTAAGCGGAAATTATATAAAACAAAATTATTAGGTTGCATTAATCAAACACCTGGTGGCTTAGCTCATTGTTTCTTTGCTCTGTTCTCTGCCCACCACTTACATCGAAACCAAATTTTTAGCCTTATAAGCTCTCAAACTTACCACTGAACCTCTTTATGGAGGCAAATTCGGTTGGGGTTTTAACACAAAGCTTCAGAGCTGGACTATTTGCACTCTTTCTACCGCGGGGAAGTGAACCTCGTATTTTAACAATTTAACTCCGGAAACTTACCGCTGACCCACCAGGGAACAGAAGTTTGTCTGTTTGTTTGTTGTTACGTACAAAGCTACACATTGGAGTATTTGTTTTCTGCCCACGATGGGTATCAAAAACTGATTTTTAGTGTTATAAGCTACAAGCCCTCAGATTTGCCGCTGAGCCACCGGGGAGCAAAGTTTAAAGATATATTAAATACCACGTAACGCGCCATCTGGCATATTTTTGTATAAATTTTAAATCTGACAGTTTAATGCAAGATAAACGTTCTACGGTAAAGAGGTTGCATTTATTTGGAGGCGCAGATGATATAAAGAGGTCGCTTTCTGTGAAAGATTTAATTTGATAAGCTCTAATAAAACAGAATAAAAAATATTAACATAACGTTAAGTTTATCACTTTGATTTCGCAAAATTTCCTGATTTTGTTGTGAACATTTTTCACGATTTTTCTGGTGTCAAAAGTGGCCATGTTGGGATTGTGTGGCGAGGACATGTTGGAATTGCGTGGCGAAGACATGTTGCATTTGCCCGCGAATGTTGGCCTTTTTAATTTAGTTGTTAATTCCTAAGGGCCTCCCAGTGGTACAGCGGTATCTCTGCGGACTTACAACGCTATAAACCGGGTTTCGACACCCGTGGTGGGCAGATCACTGATAGCCCATTCTGTAGCTATGTGCTTAATTCCAAACAAACAAAAATTCCTAAGCATTATAATGTTTAATCTTATTTCGAGTAAGACGTAGAAAAAAATGCTAGTATTTGTTGTAATTCGTTTAATTATAAATATAAACCTGTGAAAATTCCTCAGTTATTCTATGAGAAATATACAATAGAAATTAAATGTATTCTTACTGATATTACGTTTTAAACTATACAGAAAGTAGACACTAATCTTAAACACTGTGATTGGTAATAGCACAGAAAGTGCTATAAATCAGGTTCTGATACTCTTGGTGGGCACAACACAGATAACCCATTATGTAGTTTTGTGCTTAAAACAAACAAACATAGAAAGTATACATTAGAAGTGCTCAATGACCTTACAGGAACTGTAGGTTAGCTTTTGAGAAAATCCATTGTAACTTTAGAGAAGCACAGTCTTATCCAAATGGAAGTACACTGCAGTTCTAGAGAAAAGTTTTAATATACTTAAAAACATTATTTTGTAATTTTATACAAAACGTGGGCTGATTTTGTAAGAGATGTTTGAAAACTTTAAGTACATTGTGACTTTAAAGGAAATGTGTATTAACCTTACAGGTAGTACATTGTAATTTAAGATAAAATAGAACAGGTTGTAAACTCTACAGAAGATTTACACTAATCTAACAGGCTTTAACTTTTACAGAAGATTTACACTGACCTTACAAGCAGTAATATTTACAGAATATTTATATTAACCTTACAAGCTGTAATACTCATGAAGATTTACACTAACCTTACAGGCCGTAAGCCTTACAGAAGATGTACATCAACTTTACAAGCTGTAAACTTTACAGAAGACTTGCACTAACCTCATAGACTGTTACCTCTACAGAAGACTTACCATAATCTTACAGGTTGTATTCTCTTCAGAAGACTTACACTAACCTAATAGGTTGTAAGTCTTGTTTCTAAACTTACCCTAAACTTAAAGGCTGTAAGCTTTATGGAAACCTTACATTACCTTTACAGGCTGTAAACTCTACAGAAGTATTACATTAATATTACAGGCTGTAAGCTTTACGGAAGCCTTACACTACCTTTACAGGCTGTAAACTCGACAGAAGTATTACATTAATCTTACAGGCTGTAAGCTTTACGGAAGCCTTACACTACCTTTACAGGCTGCAAACTCTACAAAAGATTTGCACTTACCTTTCAAAAGTAGCTAAAAGAGTTGGTTGTGGGTGGTGTTGACTGACTGTCTTCCCCCTTGTCTGTGATTTCAAACTGAGGAAGACTAGCCCAGATAGTTCTCGTGTATTTACATCTTGTATTAATGACAAAATTACTAAGACTATCTGCCTTCGCTCCTAATTTCGAACTATTGAACAGAAGGAAGGCAGCCAGTTAACAGCATTCTACCATCTACCATCTATGCTAAGCGATTAACTGTTACTCTTATAACACATCCACAACTTAAAGTGCAGATAATATTTTGTGGTATCACAAGGATTCGAACTCGAGTCGTCGGCGCCGAAATCTCTACCACAGGACCAACCCGAGTCCTAGCCCTCGTGTAGCTTTGGGCGAAATCCAACAGACAAACAAGCTCTTACTTGTTGGTGCTATTTACAACAAAGACGTTTTTCTTTAACTGTATTGGATAACTCAATACCGCACAAGTTATTAAAAAATTCAGTTTTTTTAATCGGCATTTCTATTCACACTTTTTCTTGATGTAAATTTTTTTTTTCATATTAACTATAACCATGATGTGTAATATTTGTTTCAAAATGTAGGTTATTTTAGTTGCTGCTTTGTTTTTAGCGCAAAGCTACTCAACGGACTATCTGCGCTCTGTTCATTGTGGGGAATCAAACTTCAAATTTTAGTATTATAAGTTTGTAGATTTACCGCTGGTCACCAAGAAACTGGTTCCTGTAATTTACAATATATGAAATCGAAAATATAATTAATTTTTCTTTGTATAACGTTACCATACAGCAGGGCCCTTTCACCAGTGGGGGCGTTATAATGTGATGGTCAATCTCACTATTCGTTGGTAAAAGAGTAGCCCAAGAGTTGGCGGTGGGTGGTGATGATTAGCTCCCTCTTGTCTTACACTGCTAAATTAGGGACGGCTAGCGTAGATAGACCTCGTGTAGCTTTGCGCGAAATTCAAAAACAAACAAAAACAAAACCACACATCAGAAATGTTTTACCTAAGGCTTCTACTCCTAATTTCTGAAGTAAAATATAGTTTGATCCAAAAGCGGAAATATTTGCTACTTAAACAAAATTGATCAAGGTATCTGGATGCATTAAAAGAATAAGAAAACAAGGCTACTAATTGAGCAAAAAACCCGTTGTATATATTTAACGGGATACCCAGTGGCGGTTAAAGACATACTGAAGAAGACATGGTTGGTTAAAAACAGGTTAAACAATATTCAGTACATCATGATAAAGATCCTAACTTTTAAGTATCTGAATAATAAATTTAATTTGCTAGTTTGATTAAAAATGTATAAAAAATTTAGAAATAAACATAATTATTCGTGTTTTAGAATTTTGCTACCATATCAATAAGTATTTTCCTTTGGTTAATGTATTTTTTCATTATTTAATAATCTAATTAAAATCAACCTACGGTATTTTAAATATATTTAATTTTCAGCCTCTTAATGTAAACATAATATTCAATCCTACTGCAAGCAGGTTTATTAACTTCAATTCTTTAATTCTTGGCACAATTAATGTTTTTACAGGTAAAAAACAAAAGTATGGGAAGTAATAATAAATTTGCATGAAACATGTATAATGACATTATGGTATATTAGCCCTTCAAATTAAATCAAGTCTGGTTATGATATATTTTCTATCATTGTGAATATTTTTCAAAACATTCCTTCAGCATTTTTTTTGGAATTACCTAATGTTTTTATAATTCGTTAGAATAACGTGTTTTTCCTTGCATGTGATAATCCTATACAATCAAAATTATATTAGGTCTTCTTTGACTGTATATATAAACACGCCAATGAAAGAGTAATATATATTATTCTGAACATATAACAGACACTAAAACAATCCTTTTGTTTTCACTGAATGAATTTCTTTGTTAACATATGCATCGTTTTTTATGTGAAAGCACAAAGAAAACGTTCTTTGTATTACTCATTAAATACAATAAGTTAAGCATAGCTGCTACCATCTAGTTTCCAGAGTTATAATCAAAAAACTATTTAACTGCGGCTCGATTACATAATATAGAAATATAAAAACAAATTTAGATTTCCGTTTATTGTAATCGTGTCACCCTCAGTTTTATATGCCAATATTCATAACTAACTTTTATTTTACTTTTTTTACTTTACATAAGTAAAACTTTTCATTTCGCTGTAAAATGCTTGTTATAAAATCCATCAAATAAGTTGAAACTAAAATGGCGTATGAAGAAAGAATATTTTTTCACATGTGGGAATATTAGAAGCTAGTTTATGCTGTTTTTTAAACTTACTGTTAATAAATTTACGTATGAAAACATGTTTTCTTTGCATGTTTATAACGTTAAGTTGCTTCAAAAAAAAAGTTAAATAAATCATGAACATCGATTCGTCAGTCAGCGATATCACTTGCTAAAATGGCTTAATGTTTTTTTATAAGAATATTTCGAAACATGACATTTTGAAGGCTCCTGGACGATTTGTTCATATTCATAACTGATTTCTGAATCATATTTTAATTTTTTCAGATAATCAACTTAACTTCATGTTTCACAACTGAACAAAGAATCTGGGAATATTTTAGAACGTAAGCGAGTACTAAGCTGTAAGTTGTTTGCTCATTTATTCAGTACGTTATTGAGCAGGAACGCACAAAGTATTTTTTAAAAAAAGCAAATTTCTTATTATTTTCGCTATTAATTATTCATGTTTTTAAATTTCTGTTAATTTATTGTCATTTACATTATTAATTATTGAAGATTATATTAATTAATGTGAATTTCTTGCTATTTACGTGGTTAATTATTGAAGGTTTTTTATTAATTTCTTGTTATTTACGTTATCAGTTATTGAAGATTTTATTAATTACTGTGAATTTCTTGTTATTTACGTTTTTAGTTATTGAAGACATTATCAATTTATATGATTTTTTGTTACTTGCGATATTAATAATTGAAGGCTCACTTGTGAGTTGGCGGTTAATTAACGGACCTAAAATACTAAAATTAGGGTTTCGATTCCCTGCACTAATAGAGTGCAGAAAGCCCAACGTGTAATATGCACTAAGAAAACAACAATTATTGAATATTTTATTAATTTTTATGAATTTATTGTTATTAATTATTGAAGATGTTATTGATTTCATTTAATAAATATTGAATGTTTTATTAATTTCTGTAAATTTCATGTTATTTTTATTATTAATTATTGAAGACAATTTTAGCACCAAATGCTTTTCATAATGTGTGAACAACATGCTAAATATCCAACCTGGTCAATTCATTACTTTAAACAATAATTACTTTGTTGCAATTTAGTAGTACTTTAAGGACGAGTAGATGGAGCCCCATTCTACCCCTTTGCCCATCTATGAACTTTTAAGGCCCTCGACAATTGCTTTAAAACACCAAAGGTTGACAAATACCAGCCAGTTTCTTAGCTTATGGAGCAAGAAGAGATTGTAATTTTTCACAAGTTGAGTTAGCATTAGAGTCAGTGGGTAGCTAACTACACGAACAGCTTTGTTTCTTTGTAATTTTTTATCAAAATTTATTTCCAGGTAAGATTTCACCAATAAAGCTTAAAACCATATGTGAAATTAGATGTGTTTATTTTCAATAGTTTCTATCAATAATTGTTTCATTTGTTCCTAGAATAGTCTTTTCATTTAATATGTTACATTCTACTGTAAAAATACTCTAAAAGGATTATCAAAACCCTTAAAAACGAATTTCATCAGAGCAGCAAAAGCAATGGTCTATTTAAAGGTGTCACGATTGAATAATGGAAAGCAAGCACATGATAAAGTGTACTTTAATACCACGATTGAATGAACGCTAGCATATGGTAGAGCATGTTTTTATGTCACAATAGAATAAAATAGTGTAGCACATGATAGAGTGTACTTTTAATATCACGATTGCATGAGTGCTAGCACATTGTAGAATATATTTTTATGTTATGATTGAACAACAGAATGCAGTACATGATAGAATATGTTTTTATGTCATAATAGGATAACAGAAGGTAGCACATGTTGGGATATATTTTTATGTTATGATTGAACAACAGAATGCAGTACATGATAGAATATGTTTTTATGTCATGATAGGATAACAGAAGGTAGCACATGTTGGGATATATTTTTATGTTATGATTGAACAACAGAATGCAGTACATGATAGAATATATGTTATTGCCATGATTAATATTTCTATCTCACAATTGAATAAAAGAATGCTAGCATATTGTAGAATATATTTTTATGTCGCCAATGAATAATTCATGGTAAAATTTATTTTGTAAAATTTTTATATTGGAACAAGTAAACGCATTTTTCTTGCATGTTTGAGTAAAGGATCTTTAGCACGTGATAAATCCCATTCTTCTTCATTCATTCACTAATACAAAAGGTAAATATGCAAGATGCGCAATGGATATCTGTGATGTGCCAACCATATGGATCGAAAACCGAATTTTTAGAGTTATAAGCTATTAAGCTTACCGCTTAACCAAGGAAGGGGGAGGGAGCTAGAAAATTCTGACAGACAGATATGAAAGTATATTATTTTTAATAAGCTTATATAGTGTCTATATAAAGTGACTTATATAGTGTTTTATATAAAGTTACTTATATAGTGTCTATATAAAGTGACTTATATAGTGTTTTATATAAAGTTACTTATATAGTGTCTATATAAAGTGACTTATATAGTGTTTTATATAAAGTTACTTAGATCCCATCAGACTATTATTATTATTTTTTTGTAGTCAGAGTTTAATGTCTAAGCAAAGTTTTATTTATAAAACTTGTACATCTTACCCTGCTAAGTAAATTACTTTCAAACGAATCTAATCCTCATGACAATTTAACAAGAAAGTATATTATTCATCAATAAATACGAAACTTGGTAACTAACCTTTTAGAGCTTCTCTACATACTAACCCGTTACTTATATAAATGTTCTAATCGAAGTTGAATTAATATTTTGTCAGAATAATCTATATATCAGGGAGTCAATCACATGTGTTGTTAGGATGTACTTAACTCTTTGTTTGGCCTATTCGTTGGTAAGATCCAAAGAGGCTGATGACATCAACAGCCTCCTCAAAGCATGGCCTAAGTATGCCTTCGCACCAGGAAATATCACTGTACACTTACCAAATGTAAAAAAATTTGTTATAAAAGCAGTCCACTACAGTATTGAAATGGATCAAATACAAAACGAAATAACACAAAACAACATTTCATGCACAAAAACAGATCCCATAATTTCGAACAAAACACAAATACAAACTAGCATAGTTAAAGTTTACACACACTAACCTCAGGATATCCAGAGTATAATATGTAACGGTAGTATTCTCTGGTATCAGAAATTTCGGGTTGAAGAGGCAAAAACACCCCACTGTGGTTGTAACCCAGTGTTACAACTGTCAACGTTACGGGCAGGTTGTACCAACGTGTAAATCTCTCCAACCTTGTATGGGCTGTGGTGGAAATCACCATAATTCTGACTGCCCTAAACAACATGAAAACCATTTGTGCTGCAACTGCAAACAGCAACACACTGCTAATTACAAATACAAGAATATCAAAACAAGAATTTATAGCATACACAATAACTCTAAGCCCACTGAAACAAACACACAATACTTGGATATAAAGGCACAAAAAACAACCAGAAAAACATCACTACTACTGTCACCACTAATACAGAACACAAGTTCATATACACAGCCTTCACCTTCATATACATACGCAGAATCAGCACGTACACAACAACTAACATGTAACATTTGAAAATAATAATAGTCAAGGAGGAAGAGATCTAGATTGTACCTGACCCTCCCATGTCGTCCACTACCACCTAAATACCGATTTAGACGTTCACTTCTGTCATTATAGGGGCGTACTTGTTATACTCGCTATTTCTATTCCTAGGGGTCATGTAAGCGTACTTTCATAACAGTTTTTTAAGCTTTGATTCCAATTATAACATGGTTTGTTAGGCACATATTCAATAATATTCACAATAAATCAGTGAAATATAAATTTTTTGATATTTTATCAAGTTTCTTAACCTTTCTTAGTTCCTGGGAATGCAAAATGTTTTCGCGAAAGAGTTAATGTAGTCAGTTATGGAGAGTATTTAACGGGTTATTATAGTCAGTCATGCGTGTTGTTAGAGTGTATTTAACGGGTTATTGTAGTCAGTCTTGCGTGTATTTGGAATGTATTTAATAGAGCAAAATACGATTTTTTTTTGTTAATCTGGAGTGTGTTTCATGCAGCCAATCACGTGTGTTGTTAGATTTGGCAAACCAATCACATTTGTTGATACTTCCTAGCTATACACAATGTTCATCATTTATATTGCAAAGGCGTTCTGTATGTTTTATCGCCATGACAATAACTACAACATCGCACTTGTGGGGTAGATAACACTAAAAATCGAGGTTCGATACCAACAGTGGGTACAGCGCAAGTAGTCCATTGTGTAACTCTGAGCTTAAAAACAACATTTTTTTAAAGAAGTATTCTTAGTCACCTTATAAGTGTATTATGTTGAATGTTTATGTTCTATCAGAGTAGAAAGTCGTAATCGATATTTTTGAATTCGGCCTGGTGAGTTTTATAAATTAACTTTGGTGATCACGCTGATGAAAAAACAGAATAGAAGTATGTTTGATTGCTTGTACAGGACGTTGTAACAAGTGAATATAGAGGCTGCTGACCAGAGGCCTTAATGGTATTGTTATCTTAGTTTAGTATTATTTTTCTTTAATAAGAAGCAGAGTCCGACAGAGTCTAGTCATCTAGCCTGCCTGGTAACGAAACCAATTAAAATCCAAAAGAGTCGTCTGTTAGACAGCGAGCGCATGCGTAACTCGTTTCGATGCCTAGTAAATCATATTGGTAAAATAGCTGTTCCTGTACACCCAATCAACGAGTGCTTTATGTATAAAATCCCCAATAATTTGAAAGACAATGTTTGTTCGTCACCAAATTGGCTACATCAATTGAAAAAAAAACAACAACAACTGATAGTTGCTGCGGTGTTAGACAAAGCTAATTGTGTACTAATAACATTTACTTACCAAGAAATACAAACTTTTAGCTGTTTCATGGAAAGATCGTTCCAACAAAAATATCTTTATACTTTATACTTGAGTATGTAATTCATCAACAAAAATAAATATTTCACTATTGGTTGGAGAGACCTTCCAACAAAGTTTTTTTAATATGTATAAACATGTAATTCACCAAAAAATACATCTTTTCCTCTTGGAGAGGAGAACGTTCCAACAAAGTTTTTTAATTTGTATAAACATTTAATTCACCTTTTTTGGTGAATTACATGTTTATACATATTCAAAAATGCTTTCTTGGAACGTTCTCCTCTCCAAGAGGAAAAGGTGTATTTTTTTACATTTTTTCCTCTTGGAGGGGAGAACGTTCCAACAAAGCTATTTAAATGTACCTTAATATGTAATTTATCAACAGAAATACATATTTCGCAATCAGGGTAGGGGTGAAGGTGAAAGTTACTTGACAAATATTAATATGTAATTCACCAACAGAAAAACACATTTCTCTGCTGGAGTGAGGAGGGGTTGAGAGTGTTTAAAATATAACTATTTGAATATATATGAATATGTAATTCACCGACAAAAATACATCTTTTGCTACCAAGTGTTTCAGCAAAACTGTTGATATACTCATGTAAAAACACTTTTTATTTTATATAAACACCGATTTTACACAAGCAAACAATAAATCAATCTTAATGTAGGTAGGTTTGTAGTCTCCTTTCAAGTTTTATAACGTAGTTCAATTATATTAAAAGTGTGGGGGAAAATCTATCCGTATATATTTTAATGATATCAAAGATACATATAATTTGTTATCCATATTAACGTATTTTGGAAACAACAATTATTTCAACTTGTACCGAGTATTATAGAGAAAATGATTTTATGTTTCTGTACTTTTATAAAACCGGTGTAGCCTAAAACAAATCTTATATGTATATTGATGTTGTATAACTGATCGTTCATGCTGTCCAACAAACTTAAACAAATCTTATATTTATATTGATGTTGTATAACTGATCGTTCATGCTGTCCAACAAACTTAAACAAATCTTATATTTATATTGATGTTATGTAACCGATTGTTCATGCTGTCCAACAAACTTAAACAAGTCTTATATTTATATTGATGTTATGTAACCGATTGTTCATGCTGTCCAACAAACTTAAACAAATCTTATTATTATATTGATGTGGCATAACTGATTGTTCATGCTGTCCAACTAACTTAAACAAATCTTATATTTATATTGATGTGGCATAACTGATTGTTCACGCTGTCCAACAAACTTAAACAAATCTTATATTTATATTGATGTGGCATAACTGATTGTTCATACTGTCCAACAAACTTAAACACATTTTATATTTATATTGATTGTATGTAACCGATTGTTCATGCTGTCCAACAAAAGTTAAAGACGTAACGAGATTGATTGCAAGTTAGAATGTAAAAAAAATAAGATTTTTCCTAAGAACTGTTATTGGGATTTATAGATTGAAGTTAACAATTAACATTATATTTAGTAATGAGTTTAACAAATTCAAGCAAACCCTATTTCTTAGAACATTGTATTAAAGACTACGTAGAAAGTTTTGAATGTTTCTTTTAGCACAAAGTTGAACAATTGGCTGTCTGCGTTTATCCCACGGCAGAGATTGGATTCCGGGTTTTAGCATCAAAAGCCCACAAGCTTATCACTGAGCTACCAAGGGGTGCGTGGGAGGGCTGCTTTAAATATAGATAAATATAACAAACTAGTGGATGGTGAAAATTGTGCGATAATTTATAAATATTTTTGAGTGCGTTGATCCAATTATCTGGATACTTAGAGAAAGAATGAATTCAGAGATGAAAATTGGCTTAATAATAGTTGTTTTGTTAATTCAAAGTTCAAAAATCAATTAAGCGTGAACCAAACCATGCTCTTGTGAATATCAGAAAATGGTAAACTTTATTACGTTAATCAGAAATCTGCTTCTTTAATTACAAGCACCTGACAGAGTTGTTTTATACCATTATAAATCACAGTTGACTTGTCAGCTCATAAATTACGTATACCCACGCTCAAAAAGCAACAGGCTGTCAGAAGAGAGAGAGAGGACTAGAGTAGTTTAAAGTACCTAAATGCTTTGTTAACATTACAGTTTTGACAAATAACTTTTGCTCCAATGGTTTTTCAAAGCAATTCGTTGATATATCACATGTTTAAATAAGTTTATATACATACAGGTACATAATGGTAAAGTGAAAATTGACACGATATAATAGACTTTTAGCAGTCACATTTCATTAGCCATGCTATGGAAAACATATAAATGATACATGTTCAATGTTCTGTTTTTCTTATTAATCTTGTATCGAGACCCTCTGCATATGGGGGTGCGAGTGAAGTTAATAAACCTCTTGAGAGTTATTGAAGTTAATACACACTCTCTTGAGAGTTATTGAAGTTAATGCAGTATTGAAGTCTAGTGCCTGCCTTTACTTTCCAAAGAGGAAGTGATCTTGAAAAATAACATATAGCAGCTTAAAATAAAAGGCCTGTCAAAATAAAAGTATAAGTAAGTTATCAATGTTAGTCATAAAATAATATATTACACTGAATATTCTCTTTCAACTGCTGGGAAAACATAAAAACACTTCTACTGTTTGAAACCTTTTAAAATACCACTAGAAAAATCTTGGATACATTTTCATTTAAAAATAAACCATGACATCAGTATATTTTATTTTTACGATTCGTATAAAGTTCAGATGAAACTGAAAAATAAATTCAACAAGAAAGTTTTGAAGGGCTGATTCTCTGTTTTTCTGCCATAAATCAAAATATTGATGTTGAGCTTTTCCTTTTCAAGAAGAAGCGATTTTCGGTACCAAAAGATTAATAGGTATATTCACAATCCTTTTTTTAGTACAACAAAATAACAAATAAATAAGAACAAAGGATCAACATTTTTCGATTTCAAGTAATTCGCGACAAAACTCCCAAGCTTCTTTGTTATGGCTTAAGTCAGAGAATTTCCTTTCCAGCTATTAAATGTTATATATTTTCCTGCCTACGATAACTCGAGTAGAAGAACGTTTTGATCCCTTTTCAAAGATCGGGATTAGTGCACTTGTAAACCAGCACTCAGAAGAACGTAAATAAATACAACTTATTTAAGCTGCAAGCCTAAATTTGTTTCTTTTTCAAATTTCGAAAACAATCACACTTTAATGATCAAATATTCTTTTAAAATGCTTTTTAAATCTGGTTTTTACATAAGCAGGGAAAAGACGAAAATACATTTTATAAATCCTGAAAACAAACACAGCCTAACACACCGGCAAACTATGCTTCATGAAATCAGGGCCGAATTTTAACAGTTAGGTGGGTGTCACATTTCTGCTTTTTCTGCTCATTTGGTAATTGGTTCTTCTCAATAATATATGTACTTTTTTTTGTTCATTTCAAGTTGTGCACTAATAATAATGAACATGCAGCCTTAATGTATGGAAGTACCATTATAAAGCACTGCCAGTGAAATGGAAATAAATACACGATGATTGTTCGTAGAATTTCAGAATGTTCTTCTTTTCTTTATCATAAAGTTACTATACACAGATGCTGCGATTAGGAAAATTTTTAATAAAAATAATGCGAACTTAATAAGAGCTTATATTCAAAAGTTAACATATTCATCTCGTCTCATTCGTTAACATGCGCACAAAGATTACTTTTCACAAAGCTGAATTTTTCTATTTCATTTCCTCAGAAGAGATTATGTTGTTTTTTTAGCCGCTCACAGAATGGCTCTAAGTTTTTTTCCCAAATACAAACTTTTAGCTCATAGCTCTATCTCCTGAGCGATTTGGGATCTAATTACTGCCGCGGCTATTGAGGATTCTCTCTTGTTTATTCACAGACTGGAGTTTAGCTTTATTGTCATCTCTTCCCTTAAAATTCGAATGCTGCTTCAGCACATTCGAAGAGATGTTGTTCTTGGTGCGCAGGGAAGGAGTGCAAAGAATGTTTATAACCTTCAGTATGTATGCGCTCTTTGTACGAAAGTGTCAAGATCTCGAGTGAAATATAGTCGTGTGTAATGGAAAAACATTTGCTGCACTATGGACAAAAAACTTTGGCAGAGTATATTTAATTAAATACACTAATTGCACTGTGTTGTAAATAATAGCTTAGGTCCCGATTTTATAAAGAAATATTTCGATAAAATACAGCAGGTGTGGTTACAAAGAATGCTAATATTAACTTCATCCATTTATATTCAATATTTTCAGTTAAACGCTATAACCAGTCAGTTTCTAGTTATTACTTAAATGGAAACACGGACTCCCATGTCTGTTTGTTGTTGATTTTCGCTAAAAGCTATTCGATGGTTTTCTGTACTATTCGTCCTTAATGTAAAAGTTACAGACTAGAGAGAAGGTAGTTAGTCAGCACTATCCACCGCCAACATTGAGGCTACTTTAATCGAATAGTCACCCTAGTAACATATCCATCGTTCCAAATTGTGGACAACGAATTTGTTTTTGTCGATATATTGGGGCTCCACGTAATCTCAGATCCGTAGCTCAGAACGCTAACCACTGGGTCGGTCCTGGCCCCCTCATATGTCGACTAATTACAGAAATAATTGATTTTAAAGCAATATTTTTGTAGTTTGTGTTTTCAAACTGAACATTGCCTTATGCAACACATGAACTAAGCCATAATATCTAAGACCTTAGTTGAGAAATAGGTAACCCTAATTTAGTACTGCTATTTAGGACCGCCCGCCTACACTGCTGCTTCTAATCGAATAGGGGGGTTGAAAGTCACGGATATTGTGCTCCCGTGCACAACTAATAATGTGTAAAGTGCTTAGCCATTTTAGCGGCACCTTGGACCATCTTATTCGCAGCTTGGCACGCTACTCACAGAGCCACACCCAGCTCTTTGACAATATAAATATTGTCCCAACCATTATTTTGTCTATCGTATCCCAGCCATTCTGAAGAGCCCTGGTATTGTGCGACAGACCTCATCGGCACTGGATATAGTATATATATAGTGTAGTTAACATATTGTTATACATTTCGTTTTAATTTCACCAAAAAAGTTCTTAGAATTACTAACGTAATTTTCTTCTGGTGACACTGTGGTTGTTTTTGGTGTCTGGCAACAATAAGACTAGCTTTCTCGTTCGCCAGTTCTTCTAATGGGTTAATTAATTCAAACAGAAAATACAAATAACTGCCGTTAACACAAATAAATAGTATTGTATTGTTAATTCTTACCCTAATTCTAACTTGTAAATAACTCATACAAAACTGATAAAAATTACAAGTTATTAAGTTAATCTAGTTCACACCATAACAGTTGTTCATGCAATTTGTCTGTAGTATCTCATCTAGCTTGATTAGCCTGGTAGTGAGCAAAATACACTTTTAGTACTGGATATAGTTGATATAGTGTGTTTGACAAATTGTTATACATTTTTCTTTACATTCACTCATAAGTTCTTAGAATTTCATGGTCAAGTGGTTTTGGCACTCAACTCGCGATCTGACGGATCGATGATTCGAATACCATCCCCAAACATACTTGCCTTGGGGCGTTGTAATGTGACGGTAAATTACATTTTTCGTTGGTAAAGAGTAGCTCAAGATTTAGCGGTAGGTTGTTTTGACTAGCTACCTTACCTCTAGTCTATCACTTTAAAATTAGGGACGGCTAGTGCAGAGAGCTCTCGAGTAACTTTGCGTGAAATTCAATAAATTTAGAATTTTATATTTCGGTTTCTTAGTAATTAGTAGAGAATATACCAGGAAATATATAAACGACCCATTACATTAAATTGTGCAGGAAATCGCAAAATAAAGCACATCTTTTTCTTACTGTAAGAAGCGTATTAAATGCATTTACTAAAACGTTTTTTAATTATGACATAATAGTTATAGCGATAGTTACTCGCACTTCAAAATACATAGTTTTCCAATTTGCTTTGAGAGAAAATATAGCTAAAAGTTAACGTGTTTTCATCAGTTTCCTCTATTAGAAACATCGTTAAAATAACTAATATACATTTACTATGGGAATAGTTAAACGTTTTCAGTTTAATTTTCTTTTCCTTTCTAAATTCTTCTCTGTGCTTCACCCAAAAGCTTTATTTTCGTATATAAAAAATCTAAATCCTAAATATTGTAAGTTATTGTTTTACGTTGAAAATAATGGTTACGGTTTTTCTAGGTTGACTTACACAGCTTATATATATATATAACTACATATGAAGACTACATTTTTTCAGCTTTCAGTGAACGTGGTTATTCACCTGTAACATATTTCATAACTAGGAAAAGAGCAGATTTTGTTGAAAATTTGTTTGTTTGTTGTTTTTTTCTCCACGCCTGTGACTTTGATTCATCACAGTCGCTGTCTTCGTGTATTAATTGTAATGAATATTTCAGTGTGAGCGAAACATTGCGATGCTGAATTTTTTAAAACACAGCTATATTGTACAACAACTTATATTACTGACAATTTAATAGAAAAAGTTGTTGTTAAACGCTGTTCTGTTCCTTGGGTTCGTAACCTACAATTTATATCCTATATGAGTGTATTCTTTCCGTAATAGTTTGAGTAATGAATGAATAACATTAGTGTACGATATCTTATCTTTAGAAAATCTGTAGAAGTTCAGACAATGTGCGTCTTATAATGCTGTATCTTCTGTAACTCGTACCTGTATAACAATCCCTGCACGGAAAGTCTGACGAGTTTATACATTGCTCCCACCAAGACGTTGGCTGCAGAAATGTCTCTACTTACCCTGACAACAAGTTGTGGGTTGTCAAATGAATCTTACTGTGCCTGCGCAGTGATATTAAATCTGCGACCAATCATTTGCAAAGACAGTAAATTTTTAAAGTGCTCGGTCACCTGACCATTTCATCTCTCAGAGCATGCGTACTGTAGGAATTTGTTGTTCTTATAAACTATTTAAACGTGGAATTCATGACAGCCCTCAAGATTGAAGATCACGACGTCACTCTAAAGAATTCTACAGGTAAGTTATACATGTCTTTAAAAGTCATGTCTATACTTTAAATACTTACAAAAGTAAATTTCGAAGTTGCAGTTATGTGTCATTCCTGCTATAAAATTGTCTTAACAATTGATAATTATCAAACCTTTCTAAACAGAATGGCCATTTTTCTCTGAAAGTTTTTCTAAAGCGAGAAAAGAAACGGTACACCAAACTCATTCTTCACACATAACATTAATTAAATGATATTGAACAAAAGCTTACCATAAAGAACCAAACTTTTATCTACATGAAAAATTTGTTACTGATGAAGTTGTCAAACAATATGAATGAAAAACTAACGGATTTATTCCATCTTTCATTTAATTTTATAATGTATTTTCTTAATAATCTTAATAGTATTCTTAATAGTCTAAAATACGTGTCAGTTTAATTATTAACATGTCGTAAGCTTAATAATTTCTCAAAATAAACCTTAATAATTCAAATTCCATTTAGAAGTCCTATTTTATTACGTGTTTTAATGACATTGTGCCTTTGAATACATTGCTGCACAAAATTTTATCATTAACTTAGAAACACATACATTCTATTAAGCCGGCAATTTAAACTTAATAGTGGAATTAAGAGAGAAACCAGCATAACTGATAAAAAGGTAACTTAATGTGATTCTGTTTTGTCAGTGAAGGCATGTCACTTCAAACAAAGTGAGTTTTGTAAAGCATGTCACTTCAAACAAAGTGAGTTTTGTAAAATATGTTCTATTCATTGAAAGGCAATTCAAGCATGTTTTAAAAGATAAAAAAAATATATAGATTCGATTATTTAACTATAGGATCTTTTGTTTCTCATCGTCCAGTACAATTGACGAATTATAGTATTACACGAAAGGCCTCTTGGGTACTTAGATGTGGGAGACAAAAGATAGATCTGAAATGCTATTTTTACACATCTCTGATTTTAATCAAAAATGGACAAATTAATAGGAACATGAACAAAATCAAGCATCTACAGTTTACCTAATTCTTATGGGGTATTTAACAGAATCATAATGATTTTTTCACTAAAATATAGCATTTTTGAATACTTCCATGCGCGAAAAACAAATAAATGAAATTAATTTCATATTGTTAAAATGCATCAGTTTTTTCTGAACAATATCAACACCACAAGATACCAACCCAATAACGCCACAGTTATGCATTCGCGAGCTACCAAAGTTCTCTAGTGTTTAGAAACTATTTTTATTGGCTAAGTGAATTAATACTATTGGGAAGAAGTATTATTTTTTTAAACTATATATCAGATCTTTATCGGTGTGATCTTCAGGTAATAAACAGAGAATAATTACATATCTTCAGGTAATAAACAGAGAAGAATTACACGTATAATACCCGCTAGATCATTTAAACACTGGTAAACAACAGAGTGGGTACAATTTTCAGTGTAATTCACTTTTACTTAGTTTTTGTTCTCCTAACGTTTATTTTTTGCTTCGTATTGAACTTACTTTCAATGTTATTGTTAATTAATATTAACAGAAACACAAACGTTCTTGACTGGGGTTTAATAGCAGCAAATTTCAATTATGGTTTTGTTACAGTTTACGGTTAGCCACTACCTACTTCTGTTTGCGCAGCTTGACTTATTTTTCTGTTAGAAATGTTGTCCCCTCCCCCTAAAAACACAAATTTAATTAAATGTGAAAGAAATAAAGAACGAAAGCTAACTCTGAACAATAGACGTTTAAAATTATTAGTCTATTTTTTAGGATATACAAATTTGAACTTCTCCAATTCTGACTTTCAAGAATGCTAATGAAGTTTCTGTTTACAACTTTTGTTAACTCCAAGTTTGACCATTCTATGACAGGCTCAAGATAGTTAATGAAGAGAAACGAAAACAAACTACAGATAGCCTGTTCAGTTAATTAATTACTATGTGCCATTACAATCCAACTAAAGTTCTTCGATTTTCGTAGACTTGCAATCATACTGAAGGCACCAAATTACATTATAATTAATGCTTGGCAGGTTTAATGTCAAAACATATTAGACGTAATCAGTTCTAATCAATACCTCTTGTCTACGAATCGCTTTCAATGATACTACTTGAAACAGTAACCCGCACTGTCTCTATTCTGTTCTAGAGAACTGATTTTGACAGTAATAGCTTTTGAAGACAAATCAGTTTACATTTGATGCTAATTGATTTTGTGGCGTTTTCTAGTCTGATTACGAGTGGTAGTAAATACGGGTATAGAGTGTTCTCTATCGTTTAGTTACGTACAATGAATATTACGATAAATATCAGTAAAAATTATGTATCAGAATAAGGAATTACAGTAAAACAAGGTATGTAATTTAAGTAAACAACGGATCTCAACCAGAAAATTTCTTAAACGCTGAACAGTTTCAGTTTGGCTCGGCATGGTCAGGTGGTTAAGGCGCTCGACTCGCAATCTGAGGGTCGCGGGTTCGAATCCCCGTCACTCTAAACATGCTCGC
>NW_013665909.1:334297-343348 GCF_000517525.1 Limulus polyphemus
AGATAGCCCTCGTGTAGCTTTGCGCGAAATTCAAAACAAACAAAAAAACAGTTTCAATTTGCTGTTCAGAAAGGTTTGATAATATGAGTCAAGAAACACATCGACCTAAAGTCTTTGTCAACTGATTGATTTTAACTGAGATACCACTGTCAACTGGTTGATTTTAACTGAGATACCACTGTCAACTGGTTGATTTTAACTGAGATACCACTGTCAACTGGTTGATTTTAACTGAGATACCACTTTAATTAATTTGGTGAACTCTATTGTGATCTATGTTTTCTCGTATGAAAACAGAGCTTTGAAAAGAAAACCGTTTTACAGGCGAAACCTTACATGCATACTATTACAAAAAATTATTTCGTAAAACACTAAAGCTAGCACTACTGTTCTTTATTTTTAGTTCTAGTTAAAAAGATATATTAACTGCTTGTTTTAAGTAAATAGAAGCATAACAAATGACGTCAGAAGAAAAACATTATTAAAAAGTAAGTGTTACTCTATACAACTCTGTGAGTTCCTGAGTGGGAAATTATTTTTATGGCTTCAAGTTTTATTTTTGCTGTAAATACCCATTTTTTAACCACTTTGCCTACTTTCATTCACATGAGACTTTTAAAATAGACTTTTAACTATGGTTTATAATTAAACATGCATTGGAAACATGCGAAGGTACAACTCATTCTAATATTCTGTTTCAATATATATAAATTATGAAAATATAACATTATTTCTCTTCAGTACTGTTAACTATAATGAGCATGCTTTGATATTACAACCAGCTGTGAAGTGATTATTCGGTTGCTTCATTAGAACAGATTACTTTTTCTGGATGCCAGTTTGGTGAACATGTTTTCTCAGTACATGAATCGACATATGTTATTGACTATTTGTTATCGAAATTTATTGAAAGCTGAAATTAGAACACTTTTTAGTAGGTTTTCGATAAATGATGAGTCCTTAAATCACACTACTTATAAGTCCGCTTTAGATTTTAGTTTTCATTCTGCAAAAAGCAGTGCAACCCTTCGTTAACTTCACACACATTCAAGTTATCAGTTAACTAGTACCTTCGCGTTTCACTTGAGGATTACCATTTTGTTGGTTAATGGTTCTCTGAGTTTCTTTTTGAGGGGTCAGTGTTTTGTTTAAAGTGTTAAATGGTGTTTATAGGGCTACAACAGTTTTCTCTAGGAAGATTATCAAATTTGTGTTTCTTTGAAGTTGTAGTTGTAGAGTACGCGTTCCACTCGATAAAAGTAATCTGTCAAACGACACACTTCCTATGATTTACCAGCTTTATTTTATTACTGAGTGGAGAGAAGCTGAATATAAATCAAGCGTAACATGAACCAGTTTACTGCCCACCTTGCGTTGTTTAACATAAAACAGTTTATTAAACATTATTAGTTGTTTAAAATGAACCAGTTTATTTGTCACTACGGGTTGTTTAACATGAAAAGTTCATTAACTATTATGGATTGTTTAACATGAAGCAGTTCATTAACTATTATGGGTTGTTTAACATGAAAAGTTCATTAACTATTATGGATTGTTTAACATGAAGCAGTTCATTAACTATTATGGGTTGTTTAACACGAACCAGTTTATTAATCACTATGGGTTGTTGAACACGAACCAGTTTATTAATCACTATGGGTTGTTGAACACGAACCAGTTTATTAACCACTAACTCAAAAGAGACAAAGAAACTTATCTGATAAGTCCAGAATGATAAGTCATTTTTAAGTATAGCTTTAATACACTATGAATTGTTCCAAAAGTTTATTATGTAATTAGCAGTCAAAGCAAACGAGAGTTTAAAGCACGAATAACATACATGTAACATAAAAAAGAATGAAATCTGGTGGTACTAGTAACGATACGTAAAACAATGACCTTATATTTGTTTAGTATGGGGTAGTAATGTGCACAATAGCACTTTATGGCGTTTGCTTTGTCAACAAAATAACTCAAGAATGGCAAGTCTCATTATTACAGCATTAACGTATGAATTGAATGTGAAATGATCTGTAGAAAAAATCAATTAGGAGTTAAAATGTCAAAGTTTCTGAAAGTAGCAGATCACACGCTTTACCCGAGAAGAGATAATTAGAGAGATTTAATTTTTTTTTGATTTGTAGTAATTTCAAAGAAAACTAAGTTGATATCAGTTTGCGTTTTCGGAAAACAAAGAAACATATTTTTATTCAAACTTCTCAAACGTGAAAGTTAACTTTTCTATAACTATTTGAAATACACTTATCTGGTTTTACAGGTCACAGCTTTAGCAGACATGTTGAAAACAAATATTTTTTTCTTCTTGGCCTTTTTACTTGTGGCTGTTTGCTCCGCCAAAACCCTGGGAGAAGCGGAACGACAGCTGTATCCTTCAGATCTTGATGTGAGACATATTTTCACTTTCGTTACCTTTGATTTATTTAAGATAATTGTGTATTGGTGAACAAATAAATCCACAATAACTGCACAAAATTTATAGAATTAACAGTAAGATAAGATTTAGGGATTTAGTGATATTTCCATGAATTATACAGGCGTTTAAAGAATAAAATTTACGTTTTGTTTTCTATTTTATCATAAATCAGTTTTATGTAAGCTAACCATGAAATTATATTTAACATACTATAAACATGAAGCATAGCTCTCATAGATTTTTGAAGACATGTTAGATTTGTATATGAAAATTATATTAAATGATAACATTTTTAATTAGCTGTAGTAAGTAAATAAACAGTGTCTAATATAAACCTTGATCATCAGCAAATAACATTTCAAAATTAAGAAAATCCTTAATTTTTAATAATGTTATGCTGTAATGCAACTATTTGAATAATTCTTTGCCAATATGTGTAACTTAAACAGAAAGTTATGTGTGGCGTTGAACCAAGTTTTTTTTTTTAATCTAAGCGTACACTAAAATATCAACCCTGATAATATAGTTTTTATTTTAGATTTGATACCAATTCTAAAAAATAAACAAACTTCAGGATTAATTATACCCCTAATATCATATTTTGGACTATGCTTTCATCAGCGGTACCTTAATATTTTTTAGTCATATACAGCTGTTATTATCGATGAAGACGTGAGTTGAAATATCAAATTGTAAATAAAAAATAAATAAATATACTTGAGGTACAAGTCATTTACTTTTAGTTCATAACCTAAATATTGGTTGTGGACGAGATATTGAGTTGTGAATTTCCAATCCTGTTTTATAAGCTCTTAGCTGGGTTAACTATCACGTTTGGAATGTTGTTTTTTTACACTTAACTCTTTTAAATGCTGCAAAATTTTAGACTTTTTAATACTTTGTACTTCAGTCCTTTTTTCAAGCTCTTAAACTGTAAAGAACTAATTAACATTTAAAGATTTTTAAAAACTATTTTTACAGCAATTATACACCTACAATCTAGTATATATTAAAGTGCATTTATGAAGACATATATTTATAAGTTTTAGCTATATACTTACAATATAATATATAATGAAGTGCCTTTATAAAGACATATATTTATAGTTTCAGTTATATACTTACAATATAATATATAATGAAGTGCCTTTATAAAGACATACATTTATAGTTTCAGTTATATACTTACAATCTAATATATATAATGAAGTGCCTTTATAAAGACATATATTTATAGTTTCAGTTATATATTTACAATCTAATATATGATAAAGTGCTTTTATTAAGACATATATTTATAGTTTCAATTGTATACTTACAATATCGTATATAATGAAGGGACTTAATGTTTCTATATTTAGTATTTGATTAACTGTTCTTGAATCATTTAAGCTCCGTCTTCAACTTATTACCCGTTTGTGGGCATACTCATGAAGATAAGAAACCTGTTAAGTACTAAAACAGACGCTTAAAAAAACATTGGATTTGTCTTCGAGACTCAGATGAAAGTTAAATAGTTTTCTACTCCCTGTAACGACACCTTCGAAATTATCCAGTTTTCCTACTGTTAATCAATTTATCAAATCTATAATGCCCTTCTATTCATGAGTTACATACAAGCTTTATTATTTCATACTTTTCCTTTTGTTCAGATAAATATTGATATTCCCCAACTGAGCATCTCTTACGCTTACGTAGCTAAATGTCTCGGTCAGAAATCTAGAATTCAGGAACAGCCGTCCTTAACCGAATAATTGGATTGAATGTCACAGCTGAAAATGCGGAGTGTGTTAGTGCAACGTGGCGCAAACCTTGGAGCTTCTGATCCGCAACCTGACACGTTAAACGAAAGATCACGTCCTGCCCAATTTTATTTACGAATAGCTAGAGTAGTTGATTTTTTTTATCCTGCAGTGACAATATCCTGACAGGTTACAGCCAAGATCTTTCACTTTGTGTCATCTTCTGGCGTAGGTTACATCATTCTAGTAACACTGGACTTTTTAAAAGTAGTTTTTGTAGTTTAACTTTAGTTTAAACTGAAATCTAGTGATCGTAATGGACGTTTTAAAGATAGTTTCCGTAGTTTTAGTTTTACAGTAAACTGATATCTCATGATCCTAATGTTGACACTTACCTTTCATAATGCATTTTATTATATAATATAACATAATGTTTTGGGACAACGTGGGATCTATTGGTCCATCTCGGCTGTTCCATCCTCTAAACTAAATTAAAATAATTAAAAAAATAATCTTAAAGCCAGCCGTTATTGTTCATATACTTATCAAGCTTTTTATTAAACTCACTTACATTTACTGCCTCTACAACATCTGAAGACAACCCATTGCAAAGGCCAACCACCCTGTTAGAAAAATGAAACTGTCTTAGCTGAAGATGACTTCAATCTTGCCAAAATTTATATTTGTATCCCATAGTCCTACTATTCTCACTGTTGAATATGTAAAAAGATGATGCATCAACATTATCAATTCCCTTTACAATCTTAAACACCTCATTCAGATCCCCCCTAACTCTTCTTTTTTCAAGAGAAACAATTTGAGAGATTTCATCCTCGCCTCGTATGACAACCCCTCGTATTAATTGAGCTTGACGTGGTCTATTGGTTAGCAAAGGATTCATGAATTGCGCCAACTGCCACAAAAAAACAACTAAAAACGCACCGAACGTTAGGACCTTGGAAGTACTATTCGGTCAGACAAAAGTTGACCAGTAAACAATTGGTGCTGTTGACTTAGATACCTTCCCTCTATTTGAAATTTAGAGAATATTATGGGCTAAAGGCCCTTTTTGTACCTTATTGCGAAAAGTATAAAAACAAACAAACAACTTTTATTAAAACATTTCACAAACAGACTAATAATAGGGTGGGGAAGCTTTGCATTAAGTGGAATGTTTCTAATTGATCCCTTTCTGGCATTTAGTTTCATATCTAATCTTTAAATTCGCTACCTTGTGAAATAGAAGGAAAAAAATAGAATCATGGGGTAATTATACCTTAAATGTGACAATTTACGTTTATTATCATAGATAAGTAATATTCTCTAGTAAAGAAGTGAAAAAGACAGTACTAGTTTGCTGATTAATTACAAGCTCCTATTTAAGCCACAATATATTAGAGCCGCTTAGGAAGTTAATATATCGTTAAATAGAACGATAGAAGCTCTAATAAATTTATATGAATCAAAAAGAGAATTCATTAAAATGTCAAATTACCTAGCTTACGTTTTAATCTGCCTTGCTAATTTAAGCTTAATGTTCATTGTTTGACGTACCAGTTAATGGTGTTTAATAGATTGCAGTGTAGCTCTGCTGTTTAGAATAAAACGAATTATAGCGTGTTTAATTGTAAGTAACAAACTTTTGGATATCTATAACAGAACCTATTAAACCGTTACTACGTGCTTTTATTTAAATTTCATCTTAATAAAATGTAATATCACAGCCTTTTAACTTGCGAAATGGTTGTTACGAACGCTTTAAAATGTGTACGAAAAAGTCAATTGAAGAAATGTTGTTATTACGTAAATAAGCGGTTTAAGACAAAAATTACCATAATGTTTTTGAACAATAACATCATTTTTAGATATTTGGGAAACAATAGAAGGAAGGCACGAAACACAAGACTGTTTATTTATCGCTCTTTGGTATGTGATTAGTAACACAATCTTGAGCAAAGTGTGAATGTCCAAACGACGCACAGTTTGTTCCACAGCTGGTTTTGTTGTAATTAGCGTAGATTGTTACTGATGTAGATGATGCAAAGACTTAATAAAGTAAAAAAAAGCCGATGCCAAAACGGCATCGTAGTTTTAACAGAATTTATTCAGTCTATTTTGTATTAGATTTGTCAGTACTCCTATAAGATATCTATAACTGTAATATGAATCTTTTAAAATCTACTGCTCAAGTAACCAAACTTGGACATAAATGCTTGTTCTCCGGGGTTTGAGAGCTTGTAACTAAAATAAATTCGAGGTTTGATACTTTGCGGCGGACACAGTTAAAAATGTGATAACATATTACTATATTTTTGTCAGTTTTTGTCGACAATTACACACTCAATACACGAACATTTTTCATCAGCAGATGACGGAAGACGATGGATCCGTGGACGCGGCACTCCTGAACTATCTGTTTGCTCGTCAGATGGTACATCGTTTGAGGAATAATTTGGACGTCAGTGACCTGCAGAGAAAACGCTCTTACTGGAAACAGTGTGCTTTTAATGCTGTCTCCTGCTTTGGGCGGAAATAATGCTGTTATGATACCGTTTTCGAAACGTTAGCTAGCTTTCAGGCACTAAGCCTACTTTATCACACTTTTCAACTGTATTCTTCTTTCGGTTAATCATGTAACTAACTTGGTTCGCAATTCAAACGTAGAATAAAAATCTAAAATACACACTACTGTGTTTTCAAGTCAATTTCTTATATTCAAGATAACGACGCCATTTCTAACTAATATTTTTACACTTTTTTTACATTGGTGCACATTCTGACGAAAATGAAAAAAATATATAATTCTTCGCAATAATTGAGAAAATGTTCGACGTAGTTGTTTTTTATCTTGTAGATTTATAATATTTTGCAACAGATTTTCATATATTAACGTAATACTTTTGAACTCGTCGTAAAGATGTTTTTCTTGTGGCATTCTATGTTTATTTAAAACCGTTTTTGAGTACAATTGTGTATTTAAGAACCAGAAGAAGTGTATTAATTAATCATAATTTTGCAGTCGAAGTAAGGGAGGTCTTAAAACTATTGGTATTTTGCTATACATTACAAATTTTTTTTCAAAAACTGTTCATTTTTAACTACTCAGGATAAAAGTATGGAAACTATTAACATTTTACTGTAGATGGTAACAAAAACATTTGTTTTACTGCGCATACATGATAAAGAACGTCTGTAACATTGTTGATACCTCATTGTATACGGATAAAAAAATATTAAATGTCGTTAATGATTTTTCTAATTAAGGATAAAAAGTCTTAAAACTGACGATAATTTAATACAAATGATTGATTATTGATTGTTTTATTGCAAAGCTACACAATAGGCTATCTGCGGTCTGTTCACCACAGGGAGTCAAACCCCAGATTTTAGCGTTGCAAGTCCGTAAGCTTATCTTTTACCCACTGAGAGACTAAAGTTTCACAGCAATTAACCGTTAAAATTTATTGGAATTTACCCTAAAATGACTGTTTTCGTCTACATTTTAGTGTATTTTACTTTTATTTTACAAGAAAACACCCATAAATTAACGGTTATTTCACCTGAAATAAATATATTACCATGTATTTCAAGTGTTTTCCACTGTCATTCCACAACGAAATATTTTTAACTTAATGTGTAATTTAAATAAAATATATTTTTATAAATGTATTCCTAGTGTTTCATAGTAATTTACAAATAAATACTTTTACATTATTGGTTAATCCACATAAAATAATTGTTTTATCCTGTATTTTAATTGTTTTTCAGTGGCATTCTACAAAGAAACATTTTATAATTAATGTTTAATTCACATAAAATACATTTTATGCATTTGTTTCTGATGTTTTTTACGGTCAATCTACAACGAAATATTTTTAAATTAATAGTTAATCCACATAAAATAATTGTTTTATTATATATTCCAAAGTTTAATTTTTTTTACAGTTCTACACAGTAACACTTTAAATGGTTTATCCACATAAAATAACTTTATTCTGCGAAAATACAAACTAAAAACACGGCAATCACTTGTTATGTTACTAACACATCCTTCTGACACATGGGCGAATCAACACGAAGCAGACAAGTACATTGAAGTTATAACATGGAAAAAACTAACTGAAGCGTTAAAAATGCTTGCATTTGAAAAATTATAAAGGCCTCAAGTGCTGTAAAAACACATACATTTTTAATTTTAAAATAAGCACACCCGCCCTGACCTAAAGCTAATAATAACGATATTAATAATAGTATTAATGATAATTATTAATTAATTCAGTTACCTAAGGCTAACTAAACATCTAAAAACAGAAATGTGTTTTGAGCAATGTTATAAAACCTAAGTTACTTGGGCTATTTCTGTCTTTCACTTTGTAGTGTGCAGCAACGTGTTTACTCCAACGTCTCCATGGAACAAAATGGCCTCCAGACATATTTTCTGCAGCATTTGTTAGGCTTGGGCAGATTGTGAGTGTAGTGCATCAGAAGCTGAAAGTAGTTTCATCTTTAATTTGTATTTTCATTTTTAAAATCTTAGCTTAAGTAATAAAACACGTACATTTTTAATAACTGTGCTCTGATAATAACGCAGAAATCCTCTGGTTGTTTTTCCTATGGTCGTGGCGTATGGATATAACAATTGAAAATTTGCCAACTTGTTTAAAAACACATAAACAGATTTTGTTTTAAAAGAGAATAGTTTTTATAAATATAATATAAATGTAAGACCAGATTTTTTTACGGTGGATATTAATTTTTCTTCATTATCATCTTTATCACATTGTTATTAATAACAATAGGACCTTACCAAACAAAATTAGTGATTGTTGCAGGTTTAGAACATTATTATTCATATATATATATATATATATATAT
>NW_013665909.1:343715-350980 GCF_000517525.1 Limulus polyphemus
TATATATATATATATATATATAAACTAAATTTTGACCAGGTCAGCAGCATGGGCCAGAGCGTTATTCCTTAGTATGGAAAATGCAACTGTGTATAAAAGGTTTAAATATCGCACTTCATCGTTAATTTAAATAAATACTGTCTTTCTGCTGTCAAAATATTTTTAAACGATTTCGCAATGAATTTAATAAACATAGTAGTGTTTTCAAAATTGATTCTATACATTAAAAAACTTTGCTGATAATTGCAGTAAAATTAAAGTATATATATTTATTTTTATAGTATTTTCACGTTATTTGAATACTTTAAACCATAATTCAAAGTATGGTTTTTAAATTTAAAAATAACGGTTAATTGCATGTATTTTACGCGATTTTTTTAAGGTGTATGAGGAAGCTCATTAGTCAAAAATTAGTGGTGAAATGGATTTAATTAAGCCTACTTTAAATTCCTTGGTGTTACAGATAAAGGAGATTAAAAATTATACCGCACTGATTTTAACACTCTTTAAAAGTGTAACTTTTAGTTCTCAGAAATATGATAAATTGTCAAAGAGATGAGTGATTACAAAAAATAAGGTGAAAAACTTAAAACGTTTTGTTAGCAGCAGAGGTTTCAAACTTGACATATAGGCTTAACGAAGGAGAACAACAAAGTTACAATCAAAACCTAGTAATTGTTGGAGTTCCCGAAATGATTAGAGAAAATACAGAGGTAATAGTTAAGAAGTTAGCTACTGTCTTAGACATCACAGTGCGACAAAATGACATAGAAACCTCGCATATAACAGGTAATGAAGACAAAACTAGGAAATTTCCAAGACCTATAACAGCAAAATTCAGTAACCGGCCTCTTCGTGAAAAATTGCTCCAAGGCATGAACAAGAAAGGTTAATTAACAACCAAGGAAGCAGGGATTGTTAATCAATAATACAATATATATGTAAATGAATATTTATCACAATTTGTAAAAACATATTTAATAAAGCGAAGAAAATTAAAAAGAAAATTATATACGTTCTTATGGTTTAAGAATGGTCCAATTTTTATCAGAAGGAAGAAATAAACGAATGTTATACACATCAGAAATAAAAATGATTTCAAAATATGATAATGTAATGTATTTATATATTAATTTTGATGATGGGAAATAATTTAAGTAGTCTTAACCATTCATATTCAAATTTTAATAATATGAGGGATTATATTGAAATTGATCAAATTTTAAATAACAAGAAGCCTAAGAAAGAGTATGAATAACATTTTACAGGAATTAGAGTGCACGAAATTAGATTTTTCTTGTTTAATTTTCGTAGAAATGTGGCTTACAGATGATGATTTAATATTTAATGTTCAAGGCTACTCTGCGTTTTTTTTCCAAGTAGGCAAGACAGAAAAGGTGGAGTCATTACAGCCTATTAAAGAGGAAATATTATTTGACATGTGTCAAAGTTTAGTAATTTATACTATTAAAATAATTAATTGCATTCATACTGTTTCTATAGGCCAACCCCCCCCCCCCTCCTAGTGGCACAGCAGCATGTCTGCGGACTTACAACGCTAGAAACCGGGTTTAGATACCCGTGGTGGGAAGAGTACAATAATTATAGATCAATAACCATATTAAGCAAATTCTCAAAAATATTAAAAAGAACAATTTACTGTAGACTTTGGGATTGTGTTAATAATTTTGATATGTTTTTTGAATATCAGCATGGTTTTCATATGGGCAAGTTGACACACCAAATTATTAAAGTTCTATGTGAAAGTATTATTCATAAAATGGAGAAAAGTGAATCTGCCTTAGCAGTGTTTTTAGACTTATCTAAAGCATTAGATTGTGTCACTCATAAGTTATTGTTAAAAAATATTGACTATGGCAATAAGAAGTAAAATGTATAATTGGTTGGAGAGTTATTTAAAATACAGAATCTGAATAGTTAATATCGATAACAAATATTCTGGTGCATTAATAAATGCAAGACTTGTTCCTTAGGGCTCTGTTGTTTTTAATATATGTTATTGCATACCTAATTTATTATTTGATATAAAGCAGATTTTATTTACAGATGATACTACAGGTTTAGCTCAGAATAATGAAGGTTTTTAGCTGAAATGGTTAGTTTGTAATTATATAGCCTAAATTATTGGCTTAATGAAAGATATTTGTTTGTAAATCTTCAATGTTCTGGTATGTGGATTCAAGAGTCCATGGTTCGCGTCCCAATGCCGAAAAAGTCACGCTTTGTAAGTTGAGCCAGGAGTGCATTATAAGAGTGAGTGTCAAATCCCTACTATTCGATTAAAGTAACCCAAGATTTAACGGCGCCGTTACGTTGAATAGCTGCTTCCTTTGTAATCTGTTAGTTCAAACTTAGAGAAAGCTAGCGTGGATATCTCTTGTGTAACTTTGCATGAATTCCCGAAATAATAAAACAAATAATCTTGATCTTTGTCCTGCTATTTCTTGTACAAATAAAATACTCAGAAAATTCGTTTTTTATCAGCCTACATTTACATACCACAGTAACGTGAAAGATGGAAAAAGATAAAGTCTCTAAATATAGGTTTTCAAAATAACTGTTGTTATTTATGAATTCAGAAAATCGAATTAAACTTTCCAAGATTGTAGTTCAGTACTAACAGTCTTAGGTACTAACCTATTGTTGAAATAATCTTGGCTCTGGAGCTATGATATTTATATTGTAACCTTATTCGACACATGGGCTAAGCTGCTAGGTCAGGCACCCTAAAACTCAGGCATAGCATAGCTGTCCCTAATTTTAAACTGCAAGCCAGAGAGCAGAAGTTGCCGCCTACATGGCTATTTTTAACTGAGTAATGAGATTGATTATCAGTTTTATAACATGCTTACATGTTAGGAGCGTGTTGAGCGGTGTATAACAAGCTGAAACCTCCGTTCTTCTGAGCTGAGTTCACTGAAAAAAGATTGTTTGTTTGTAATTAAGCACAAAGCTACACAATGGGCTATCTGTGCTCTGCCCACCACGTGTATCGAAACCCGGTTTCTAGCGGTTTGAGTCCGCAGGCATACCGCTGTGCCACTGGGGGGCCAGAAAAAGGAAAAACTATATATACATTGACATACATGTGTGTGTGTGTGTGTGTATACATGTGTAGAGTTATATTAGGCGAGTAGGTATGTATGTGTGAAAAGATAGACGAATAGACAGCCGTATAGATACTAATTAGGCTATAAAACATTCTTAATTTATTTTAGTATTATAGGTTTTCATTTTAACTTTTGAAATTTAACAAATATAACTTTTTTATTTCATAGAACTTTTATAATCCTATTTTTAAATGTCTTATTCTTAGCAAGTAAAAATATTCTATTGTTCAACAGTAAAACAAACACATTTAGATGTATGACCGGAATAATATCAAAGCAGAGAAGAACAATCAATCATCTCTCCAGTTAGAATACGTTGATTACGTTATAATTTGACAAGTTTAGATAATTTTATAATCACCCGACTTGCATTATTCCAAGTAAATGCCATTTATTACTTTAAAGTTTCGTTCTAACGCTAATGATAATTTTAAACTAAGCACACTCTACAAACCTAAGTACTTACAATCATTTTAAGCAAATTGTTCTTGTACTTACAAAGTGGCAAACATTTTTTGCTTATCAAAAGCTCAGTCAAACTTTACATATTTGCCAAAGACAAATATTTGTTTGCTTAGTATGAACTCAATAAACCCTTATAAGAAGAAACAACTTTTTTTTTTTAATTAGTATAAGCTCAGTCAAACGTTAAAGTTTTCCAAGAGGTAACGGTTTTTACTTAAAGTAAAAACCGTTACCTCTTGGAAAACTTTAACGTTTGACTGAGCTTATACTAAGTAAAAACTGTTACCTCTTGGAAAACTTTAACGTTTGATTGAGCTTATACAGTATAAGCTCAATCAAACGTTAAAGTTTTCCAAGAGGTAACGGTTTTTACTTAGTATAAGCTCAATCAAACGTTAAAGTTTTCCAAGAGGTAACGGTTTTTACTTAGTATAAGCTCAATCAAACGTTAAAGTTTTCCAAGAGGTAACAGTTTTTACTTAGTATAAGCTCAGTCAAACGTTAAAGTTTTCCAAGAGGTAACGGTTTTTACTTTGTATAAGCTCAGTCAAACGTTAAAGTTTTCCAAGAGGTAACGGTTTTTACTTTGTATAAGCTCAGTCAAACGTTAAAGTTTTCCAAGAGGCAGAAGTATTTTGTTTTAATATATGCACTCAAGAAACAAAAGTTTATTTGTTTTAGTACAGATGTTTATTTCTTATGAAGCAGTATTTTTTAAATTGCTTGATTGTTTGTTTTGAATTTCGCGCAAAGCTACACGAGGGCTATCTGCGCTAGCCGTTCCTAATTTAGCAGTGTAAGACTAGAGGAAAGGCAGCTAGTCATCACCACCCACCGCCAACTCTTGGGCTACTCTTTTACCAACGAATAGTGGGATTGACCGTCACATTATAACGCCCCCACGGCTGAAAGGGCGAGAAACGAACCCGTGACCCTCAGATTGCGAGTCTAGCGCCCTAACCACCTGGCCATGCCGGGGCCTTTTTAAATTGTCTTAGTATATTGTTTTCATGTGTTGGTTGGTATCTCATCTGTATATAAAAAGATGCAATAAGGAAAGAAATATTTCATTGTATTAAAATAAACGTATTACAAATGCCATAATATTTATTTAAGACATTTGTTATTCAATTCAGAATTAGTTAATGAAGTATGTTCCTTTATATTATTTTATCTTAGGCGCTTCTTGCCCACACTCAATGTTTTATCCCTGGTTTTTGTTTTCCAAGTTTCAAAACCCGGAGGAGTGAACATAACTTTAAGTAAAAACATGTTATATGTATAACGTATATCTTTGTTTAAAGTATAACATTATATTTTAACATTTATTACACACATTCACTGTCTGGTAATTAAAGAGTTTGACATTTAACATCAGATTTCGCACTGATTTAAAAAAATCATTATGGCTTTTTTGCTAAGTCCAAAAAAGGTTTAATACATAGTATTATTATGGAGGACGGTTTTGTTCGTTTGTTGTTAAGCTGATTTGTTTGTTTGTTTGTTTCTGAATTTCGCGCAAAGCCACACGAGGGCTATCTGTCGCTAGCCGTCCTAATTTAGCAGTGTAAGACTAGAGGGAAGGCAGCTAATTATCACCACCCACCGCCAACTCTTGGGCTACTCTTTTACCAACGAATAGTGGGATTGACCGTCGCATTATAACGCCCCCACGGCTGAAAGGGCGAGCATGTTTGGTGTGACAGGGATTCGAACCCTGTACCCTCAGATTGCGAGTCGAGTGCCTTAACCACCTGGCCATGCCAGGCCTGTTAAGCTGAAATCTACACAATGGCGTACCTACCGTGGATATATCAAACCAGATTTGTAATATTGTAAGCCCTCAGACTTACCATTGAGCCACTCTAAGTGGGACGGAGTATTTGACATATTTTTAATTAGAACTATCTAGGAATTTTATTTATTCCAAAGTTACAAAGGAACTATCTGCGAATAACCTTCAATATTTTCAAAGTAATAGACTAGGGAAGGCAGCTAGTCAACAGAATCCAACGTCAACTTTTCGAGTACTTTTGCTTGATCAAATAACGATATTTTACCGTCAGTCTTATAAAGCGCCCGCAGCCCCTAAGTGCGGAGCGCGTTTTTGCGACAACGAGTCAACCACACATCCTCGAATTCACAGTCCGGGCACGTCTGGCCCACCCAAACTAGATGTTACCCATTAAATTAGAGATGACAAGCTTTTTCAGTCTGGTGCCCCTTTTGTGAGGATGAACATTCAGGACCTCCCATTTGTAAGGTTACTTAAAACCAACAGAAAAGAATTACCGTTCTGAAAAAACAACAACAAAATAGAACGCTCTGGAGATAATGTTTCGCTATTGGTTGTTCTATAACTTTAAAACCCTTAATCATAAAAATATGTGGAAGGGTAAAAAGAAAAGGGGGGAGGCTAGCAGAGTGGTTAGTGTGACCACTCTCTTCGCGTCCCGTTCCCACAAAAACGCGCTCTGAACTTTTGGGCAGAGGATACACTATAACTTAAGTGATGTTCAAATTCTGCAAATTTAGGTCGGAAACTGTCCCTTGGGTCGAGTTTGGGCTTCGCGAAGTGTTGAAGGTAGTCGGAGGTAGCTTTTAAAATGTCTTCAGACAAACAATATGCCTTTATCGTGTATACTTGTGCATGGTGGCACAAGTATTTTCCGCCAATTTAGGTCAAAAACCATCACCATTGTTGCGTTTAATGCCCCCGAAGTTTTGAAGGTTGTCGAAGGTAGCTTGTAAAATGTCTTCAGGAAACGATTTACCCTTTTCGTGTACCTACGGACTCTCTGCGTAGCGGCTTGATAAGGTTGTTAATCAACCTCCAATTAAACTTTTCCTTAGTAAGCCAACGAAACAGCGCATATCTCACTAAAAAAAATATTTATATATGTTAAGTCTGTTAATGATATCTCTTTTCATCCTAGCTTTTTTTTTTGTAAATATTATGACTATTATTATTATTTGGCTTCTTATTACACATCTATGATATCTACTGTCCTTTCTGTGAAAAATCTATGAATTTCAAGTCCAAGGACAATTTTCAATCTAAATTGGCTAAAAATACTTGCAACATTACTTGCGAAGAGTCCGTAGGTACACGATAAAGGCATTTCTTTTGTCTCAAAACATTTTAAAAGCTACCTCCAAATCTTCGGGAGGCTGGATCTCGACCCAGGGGACAGTTTTCGACCTACATTTGCTGAAAATACTTGAGCCGCTACGAAGAGAGTCCGTGGATACATGAAAAAGGCATTTTGTTTCTTTGAAGACATTTTAAAAGCTACCTCCGGTTACCTCCGACTTTTACCAACTACTCATATAAAGTACTCAATCTCCGTAGTAGGCGAAGAGTTGGCAGTGGGTACTGTTGACTAACTGCCTTCACTCTAGCCTGTCAGCTCGAACTTAAGCACAGCTTTACGCAAACCTCCCTTGTGTAGTATTGTGCGAGAATATGAAACGAATAAGAAAAAAAGATTGCTTTTTTCGTAGTAAAACCGGGAAGCAAAGAGGTGGAATAGATGTAGCAACTGTCGTGGAATAATTGCGATATCAACCACGCAGAAGAGTATGGTACGTAGGTCGCATTTCATAAAGACTGCAGGATAAAATTAAACAACATGTACCCACGCCCATAAGAACTAAGAGTGTGAAAAT
>NW_013665909.1:351836-358971 GCF_000517525.1 Limulus polyphemus
GTTTCCATTTATCAACGTTATATTTTAAGATCTGTGCAAGAACTCAGCTAACAGCTATCTTCAAGTTTTGTACAACGAAAAACTTTTCAAGTATTTACTTTAAAAAACCTAACAATATTCGATATACTTATTTCTCCTTTAAAGCTCTTTCTCGAACCCGTTTGAAACCTCTCATAACCCCACAGTCTGAGACCTCCTACATTACATCATTTAGTATAAATTCTTGACTTTTGTCACCTCGTAGGAAAAAAGATATAGTTGACTAGAAGTTGCTTAACGCAAACTAAAGATTCAAGAATTATCATTCTTAGCCTAATATTTCACAGAAATATTATCATTTCTGTTCATATGGGTATAGGCCAACATGAATTAAGCAGATTCTGAATCTTGTTTCTAAAACATGCAACGAGCCATTGGTGGAATAAACTACCTCTCCATTGTAAAACAACTTTTAATGTAGTGAAATTACGAGTTTTGTCTTACCTGCCTATTCTAAAATATTCCAGAAGAGTTCAGTTGAATTGAGGTCAGAGCTCTAATATACCTAAGGCAGATTCTGGACGTCATTTATTTCGTATCACTGCATGGTAAATTACTATGGTGAAATAGCCTTGACCATTTCCCATAGAATACCATCAGTACAGACGGTGTAGCTTTGTCCAGGATGCTAATATGAAGGAAATGTATCTTTCCTTTATGTACTATATCATGTCCAAGACAAAACATACCCACAGGATGATACTAGACCCATAGTTAGAGTCACACAGTCACATCTAAAGTATTCTCTGTTATCATTCAACTCTGATCCTTCCGTACGAGGTAGGTAATGAGTAGCAGGATATATCTTTCCATATACGATTTTTTATTATTATTGACTCCAAGAGAGTCAACCAGTTGCATTCCCAATTGTGATGAGGAGCTTATGGGCTGCAATCCACCCGTGAAATCAAGCAGTCCCTGGACACAGTGGATGTGCTGGTCTGCAGTAAGTATTGAATTCTCCTAAACGTTGGTGATGGATTTAATATCATATAGTAATGCTGTCTCACAACACATTTTATATGTCATATGGACCGAAGAGTAACTAACTTTGAACAGAATAATGAATGTTCTACGGTAGCATCTTCCATGATCTTCCAGTTTTTTCAGCTTATTATCCATAGTGAATTAGGGTAGAAAATGTGTTGACAGTTGTCGTTTACTCATACCTCCAATGTTGCATTCAATTCATCATTCCTCTCCTTGTACCATCGTGATTCCAACTGACTAACTGCTGACGTAAAATGTGTATACCTTAAGAAGTGATGCACTATGAGATCTCCAACTGTATATTCCGTGGGTACAGGTCTATTACTAGCTGACTGTGTGATGGGTAACATAGTGTACATTTATAGCTCAAGTGTCAAAGTAACATTTAATATCCGTTATTTTAACACTGAAATTCCATTTCAAGTAACTATTTATTGAACATGTTTCAACATGAGAATATATTAACAACAATCACAAAGAGATTAAAGTGTATATTTTTATATAAACACAAATATTTAATCGCTTCCTTTGAGTCGAGTTATCTTCCCTGCTTTAAGTGCTGTAAGTAATGCTGTGAGAAATAAATAGAGGTTGTGAGCTCTGACCTTTTTGATTTTGATCTAACCTTTTTTCGGTTTCTTGGATGTGCAAAGAAACACTGGGACTAATACTGTTACATATATGTGTAAAAGGGTATAGTATTTCACGACTGCCTCAAATTCTTCAAGCATGTTTATATGCATATTTAGTGGTATTATTTGTAGATATGCATATAAAATGTCCCAAGTCTTCGTGAACGAATACAAGTATTATATATATCGATATTATGAAATAATAAACACATTAGGTACAAAGCTTTCTCATTCCAAGGAAATAATGACAATAGATTTTTAGCGATTGCATATAGAACGTATTGTATTTATATCAGGCTATTATAATCGTCCTTTTTTTATCACCCATAAAAAACGATTAAACATCGATATTAGTTTGTCTTTTCAGTTTCTTAAAAGTTCTAGTATACTTATAAAACAATTAAAAAAGACCGTTATCATTAACAGAAAATAAAATTGAACTTAAATAAACTGCCAGTGGTTACAAAACCAACTGTACAAATCTCGGACTTTTCTGTACCATATTTTCATGTTTTCCAAAATTTGTAGTGCATAGTGGAGGTATTTACACATTTTGATAAAAAGTTCAGAAAAAAAACCCAGATGTATATATTTTTTTAAATTTCAACCGAAGTTTCGCCTTTGCGGCTTCATCAGAGTTAACATACACAACTATATATAATATACACTATATACACAATTGTATACTAACTCTGATGAAGCCGTTAAAGCGAAACGTTGGTTAAAATAAATATATATATACCTGGAGTATAAAGGTCGTTTTTTTCTAAGCTTTTTATCACCATATTTTCTTGTTGAAAAGTGCCAAACGAGATGAAGAAAATGTGATTTATTCGTAACTTGTTACAAAGATTTATCATATTACTTATTCGTAACTTGTTACAAAGATTTATCATATTACTTATTCGTAACTTGTTACAAAGATTTATCATATTACTTATTCGTAACTTGTTACAAAGATTTATCATATTACTTATTCGTAACTTGTTACAAAGATTTATCTTGTTGCGTTTGTTCTAAGGCTGAAAAACAAACGTTTTTAAAAAGTACATAAGTAATCTATATTATGACGAAAAAATAGCTTTCCCTTAACAAAAGAACTTACATTCGCCCCAAAATACGTTGATTCGTCCTAAAATGTACAGCTACATTCACTTTTCGTTTGTCCCGTTTTCTGTATTAATACGAACCAGTCATTTGCTTTCTTCAGTAAAATAAATGGCAGTAAAATATAAATAGTTCCACACAAATCCGCCAAAAAAAAGCTCCCATAGAATTAAGTCTGTAGGCTCATAACGTTAAAAAATAGGGTTTCGATACCTGCGATGGGCAGAACATAGGTAGCCCATAGTTTTGTACTTAACAACAAACAAATAAAAAAATAATTATTTCTACAAAATCCTTACCGTGTTGAATATGAAACAGTTAAAGATATCATTACAAGATGATTTAGGTTAAATGAAGTCCACATGACATTTTTTTCCCTGCAAAATAAAAAAAAATTACTGAATTTGATGCGCATGTTTCATTATAATCAGTTAACAGTCAGTTGAAATGAAAACTCAAATTTAATCTTATTCTTTCATATAATTATTTTTATTTATACAATCAATCCCCGAAATAAAGCACCTAAGTATATGTATATAAAAGAAAAACTATCAACCATTATAACATTCTGTATAAGAAAACGGTATCTTGTTTTCAGAAAAGCGAATACTCTTAATTTAACACATAAACGGTTCTGTATCTCAGTTGCTGGTCCAAAAGAATTTCAACAAACAAATTAGTTAATCCTAAACACGACTAGTAAAATTGTTCTTCATTGGTTCCGCTGATAGAGGTTTCACGAACTGAGAGCATGAGTGGAATCTGTATTAGATCTGGAAGAACATTATGCACTGATAAACTTTACTTTATAAGAACTTGATGCCCGTGTCATAACGTCAATGAAGCGTCAGTGGATACAGTTTTCGTTAAGCCCGCCCTTGCATAACGATATGTCTGCAGACTTAAAACGCTTAAAAAGCATCGTGCTTAACTTTCGTAAATAGATGGCGCTTTTGATACGGGCGTATAGAATTTGCGCGGTTCAGTGATTAGCGTTGGTGATTCGAAGGTCCGAAATGCAGTTTGACGCAAAATACGATTTGGGCTTTGAGTTTTCGAGGGAGTAGAGTGTAATTATGACACTTAATCCTGCTATCTGATTAATAGCAAACGCAAAGTTGTTTTTAAGAATGTCTATATAAAATGTAAATTTGGATATTTTTCTACAAATAAATGTTTTATTTAAATGAAAACGAGCTTTTACCTTAAGTTCATGTTAATTTTCTCTGTTATACCATTGCTTAAATGGGGCTTATTTTCTTTGTAGTTCATTCAGCCACGGGAGCGTTACACTGTGACGGTCAGTCCTACTACTCGTCGGTAAAAGAGTAGCCCAAGAATTGGCGGTGGGTGGTGATGACTAGCTGCCTTCCCTCTAGTCTTTCACTGCTAAATTAGGGATGGCTAGCACGGATAACCCCGTGTAGCTTTGCGCGAGCCCCCCAGTGACACAGAGGTATGTCTGCGGACTTACAACGCTAGAAACCGGGTTTCGATACCCGTGGTGGGCAGAGCACTGATAGCCCATTGTGTAGCTTTGTGCATAAATTCAAAACAAAGCTTTGCGCGAAACTCAAACCAAACCAAATCTTTTATAGTTACCAGTCTAAGCGGTTTAGTACTGCACTACTCCACTGTTGCTGTGAGATGAGTTCGATTTTTTGTAACTCGTAATTCTTTAAATCAGTACACCTTCTCGCTATTGGCAGCAAATAGTTAACGATATTTTAAGTTGTGGGCTTGAGCTCCTGTTAACTATTATTTTCTTTTTTTTTTTCACATGTAAGACTTGTGGAAAGAGGTTATATCTGATAGACGGTGTATCCCTTCTCCTGTGTGGACCTTACTCTGCATATACAATTCTTACATGAATACAGTTTTATTCGTTTATCTTATGAATTTGTTGCCTTTTGTTTAATGTTGGACACGTTTTTCCTCTTACTATCTGTAACACTATTATATATATATTTACACATATATACACACACTGTGTGTGTGTGCATGTGTGTGTATTGAAACACCGAGAAAAATACATCAATCAGCCTTGTTGTTCATCCCGTAAATATTTTCATATCATATCATTACTCGGTTAAACAGCTAAGACACTCACAAACAAAATGTTTCTTTTAAGACAAATCTCATGATCAGTCTATCCACTCAGGCCACATGTTACTCTTTCAGTTAGCATATTATGGCGAGTCTCAGCTAAAATTTTTGCATGAAAGGTATATCAGGGTAATTAAATAAGACATAAAAAAGACACAGTACGTTTGATATCCTAATTTTTCTCGTGTTCTCTAACCAAAAGGTTGATTTTTTGTTCTATGAAGCTTAACAGTTCCTGAATTTTCTTTTCAACTGGGTTTTCTAAATAATATTAATAACTCTGTTGGCAAGTTAGTTGAATCTCTGGCTTTGATTACTGTACATTTAATAAAGAGCGTTGATATAGATTTAATCCAGGTAACGTAAACGTACCAGTAAAAAGAACTAGTCTATAAAGCCTCTGTAAGAAGATGAGATATTGACCATATTAATACTTCAATATTAGCCAATTAAAAATGTAAGCTATACTGAAATTCCTCCATTACACGGTGTCATGAACAAGCAATTATTATCTGTCAGCCACTAAAGTAATACTTACTAGGGAGAGTTAAAACTAGCCATTTCGAAAAAGTACTAAACTAAAAAAAAAAAAACAACATAAAAGAAACGAGGAAGAAAAGTGAAATCTCGAGATCAGGAACACAGATTGAGTATCATGCATGATCTGATCATTCGAAAATAAATTATGTTACTTCTTAATTGAAATTATATTAAACGATTGAGTGATTTTCGTAAAGGTTTTTGGTTACTTCTTCTTCTCCCAAAAAAACCTATTACTTCTTGCAACGAAAATCAAATTTTGGGGCTCCTAAGCAAGATTAATCCTTTCTCTCTATCGCCGACCATAATGTCAGGTCTAATTTTTTTTAAGGAGCATAGAATCGATGATCTTGGAGTAAACTTCACACATGGTTACGTTTTTTGAACTCAAGATGAAAGAAAACAGAAAAAAGCTGTAAAAGAAAAAAACTAGTAAATAGCTGTTGATTGTAAACAGTAAAACTAATTACAATAAAATCATTAAATCAGTGATATACTAACGTACAAATTAATTAACAAAACAGGTATCGAACACCTAATATTTGTGTTAAATGTTCTCAAACTTGCCGCTGAGCCACCTGGGGTGGGAGCGGTAAAGTCACAGAAATATTATATAAATATGTACCAATTCTGGATATAAATAACTTATTCTAAACCTTTCAAGGATCCAAAGTGACAACATACGCTAGATATAACCATGGAAACATCGTGTCAAAGCGAGTACAAATGATGTCGACACAGTCCCCTGTCGATAATTTGCACTCGAATTAGAATAAAAATATTTCAATAAAAAAAAAGTTCATGACTTTCACTTTAATAAGAGTGGTTGCGTATGAATTATTTTGAATATATATTTTTTAATAAAAGTCATCATTTGGCTAGTAACTTATGTCTTATATTTATTACTTTGACATTATAAGATATATATATTCATAAGTATTATAAAATATTAATCTTAATCATTATTATCTAATAATTACTACTAAATGTTCTTTCTGTAAGTCCAAGGACTTACAACGCTAAAATCCGGGGTTCGATCCATCGCAATGGACAGAGAGCAGATAGCCCATTGTCTAGCTCTACGCTACACAAAATAGAGTATTACTAAACTGCTACATTAACTAATGGGTTACTTCGTTAAAAACGGAGGCTTTCGAATGAATACAATATCTTTCCTTCACTTATCTCAATCTCGATTTGTTAAAACGCAAAGATTTATTGCAAAATTGTTTGTTTGTTTGAAGTTAAGCACAAAGCTACATAGTGGGTTATCTTTGCTTTGCCCACCACGGGTATCGAAACCCGGTTTCTAGCGTTTTAAGTTTGCAGACATACCGCTATGCCAAGTGAAGAATTATTTTCAGCAAACATTAGTTGAATTATTCAAATTTTCGGATGTTCAAATAATAAAAAAGTAATAGAAATAAAATGTAGTAAATGTTGCTTATGTATATGCATATCTTTAATACAAAGCAGGGTTTTTTCTAGTGAATTATTATATTCACTTAAATGCTAAATCTATTATAATTGTTGTGTTTTGTTGAACATAATAATAGATAATAAATAAGTATAATTAGTGCCTATAAAAATCCATTCTTTCGTAACCTGCTTAACCTGGTAAAACGTTGTAACCGTATATATTATATATCCGACAATAATACATTCTCTCGTAACCTGCTTAACCTGGTAAAACGTTGTAACCGTATATATTATATATCCGA
>NW_013665909.1:359866-362189 GCF_000517525.1 Limulus polyphemus
CTATGGACTAATATCAGGTACTTTTTGATTAATGTAAAGCCATATCTCTACAGTGTCTATGGACTAATATCAGGTACTTTTTACTAATATAAAGCCATATCTCTACAGTGTCTATGGACTAGTATCAGGTACTTTTTATTAATGTAAAGCCATATCTTTGCAGTGTGTATGGACTAATATCAGGTACTTTTTACTAATATAAAGCCATATCTCTACAGTGTCTATGAACTAATATCAGGTACTTTTTATTAATATAAAGCCATATCTTTGCAGTGTGTATGGACTAATATCAGGTACTTCTTATTAATATAAAGCCATATTGTTTAACCTGGTGAAACGTTGTAATAGTCTGTATATCCTACAATAATACATTCTCTCGTAACCTGTTTAACCTGGTGAAACGTTGTAGTAGTCTGTATATCCGACAATAATACATTCTCTCGTAACCTGTTTAACCTGGTGAAACGTTTTAATAGTCTGTATATCCGAGAATGAAAATGTTTTAAGCATTCATTCGTATGCTGGTGCTATTTTTATGTAAAACTTAACTAGCTTTCCTAGAAAACTCGTTTGTTCTCCTCCCCAGATACCTTTTCTTTTTGTATGTAGCTGGTTTCATGTGATGAACACTAGTGTTAACTTATCTTCTTTTAAGACTCCCATATCCCCTGGGTGTCAGCCCGCTGGAGATACATATGTTGACCCCCTATCTCGTCAGGCACACAAGAGGCAGTAAGAATTTATTTTCGTCTACAAGAAGTTAGCAGGGCTGTCGTCATTGCTACTTTATCGACTCTGAAAAAGTCGTCTCTGTATACTTACAAAAAATGTCACCAGAGTTCAATAGAATTTCGGAATCTAAGGTTTCGACATCGTGCTCACGTGAGATTTACTGAACTGTAGTCAACAAACCTTAGAGGCTTTGAAAAAATAAGAATGTTCAGGACTTCTTTGTTTGCTACTTTTCATTATTGGTACATTGGTATTTGGTGACCTAGCAACTGTACATATAGCATTGTTGACACACACCCAGCTATAGAGTCAAAGTAATAACTCGCCATCTTTAGGTTTTCGCAGAGTACCCCCGAGCGTCAAAATTCCTGCAATGCATAATTTGAAATTACTTTGACTCTCTTATTTCTTTTACTTTTATAGTTGCACCGTTTGTTCCATCAAAAAGTTATATTAAAAAGTATTCTATAAAAAACGTGTTTGTTTACATATCTGGAACACTTACTTCTTTTTACACAGAAGTTATATTTTATATTTAAACAAACTTATGTACCGAAATAAAAAAAAAATCCTTAAATTGACAAATATGCTAAACGTTACAAAGTAAACAACACAAATACAAATCAATGAACCATTTATATACTGTTTTTAAAGTTGGAGTTTTAAATAAAATGCTAAAGTATTATTTATGTGACCGATGAATAACAAATAATGATCAGGAATAGATTTTAAAAATTGTATGTCTTGTTGAAAGGTTAAATAAAATAAACACTTTATAATTCAGTCATGTTCACAATACAAAATACTTGGATTAGAAATTTCACACAAAAAGAAATGTCACATTCTTAATGATTTCTTAATGTTTAACATTCAGCAGATTTATCTGGCTGAAGGTAAGCGTTAAGTTCTGGATAATAATTTAAGTGGCTCGAGCTTTAAAAACGATAAAAATACAACAAAATTGGAAGACTAGCTAAACCAGTTCGTGTTGTAATATTGTTAGGGCATTTAAGTAAAAAAATCTCCCTCCACAAAAAATGAAGCATTTTAGTTTTTTGATATAAAAAAAGAACGCAAGCGTGATTGGTCAATAACCTATGGTGAAGTAAGAACACGTTAAGGTACCATCTGCTACGAAAACACGAAGTGTGTTATTTGCGAAAATGTAATGAGATTCTCGCATTTTGTATAACTTAGGGGGTGGAACAGCTTAATATATATTATACATTCTATATCGTTGTTCATAGCAACAGACAGAAAGTTCTAGCTTAGCCCTCTATGTTTGTCATCTCTTCTGGTATTAGAAGTGATAATAGACATTCGTGACGGAACGTTATAAAAAGCCTGGAGCAAATTAAATGGTAATATGACTGATACGCTTCAAATGTTTTGGATGAACGTAGCCACGTGGGACGGATTCAGTTTCAACGAAATAAATTTTATTCAGTTGTATACAACGCTAGTTACGTCAACGAACTAAAAATATATACTTGATATTAGTCCATAGACACTGCAGAGATATGGCTTTCTATTAATCAAAAACGTACCTGATATCATTCCATAGACACTGCAGAGGGTTACGAGAGAATGT
>NW_013665909.1:363168-363977 GCF_000517525.1 Limulus polyphemus
TTATATTAGTAAAAAGTACCTGATATTAGTCCATAGACACTGTAGAGATATGGCTTTATATTAGTAAAAAGTACCTGATATTAGTCCATAGACACTGTAGAGATATGGCTTTACATTAATCAAAAAGTACCTGATATTAGCCCATACACACTGTACAGATATGATTTCAAAATATATCAAGAAAGTTCCTGATATTAGTCCAAACACATTCTAAAGATGTGGCATCAAGTTAATCAGAAAATTATTTATTATTAATCCAATGTTCAGTATAGTTTTCCAAAATCATTACTGTTATAATATGCTGTTTCTTTTCATTCTGAGTGAAATAATTATATAAAGACAAACAAACAATTTGGCATTTTTTTATAAATCTTATGTTTCATTGTGATTTAAAACATTTGTATTGTAATATGTTTGGACTAAGATTTGTATTTTCAGCATGCACGGGTTTCAAAATTCTCGCTAAAAATGCTCTAAAGTTTTATTCACTTGTGAGTAAACTCATCGTTAGCTTAACCAATTCCTAATTATATGGGACAGACGTGGCCTAGAGGTTAGCGTGTCGGGGTGCGTATCAGATAATCTAAAGTTCGATCCATGATATCACTAGTTGCGGGCGTATTATAAAATCGACAATCCACCCCTTTTTCGGTTTAAAGAGTTTGATAAAATCCTTATAGTGGTGGGTGCTGTTGACTATTTCGGTTTAAAAGCTGGATAAAATATTTATAGTGAGTGGGTGCTGTTGACTATTTCGGTTTAAAGAACTGGATAAAATCCTTATATTGGTGGGTGCTGCTGACTATTCC
>NW_013665909.1:364942-366223 GCF_000517525.1 Limulus polyphemus
AACCTTATATCTGTTCATAATATAAAATTCAGTAATTGGTTGGTCCTCCTCGTACTCTAATAACATCCGCAAGGCGACGTGGCATGTTGTTGATGAGGTTATTAATGTAGTCTACCATGATTTCATCCAAACTTGTCATATAAGGCACTACAATTCAGCTACAGTAGCTGGTATAGGATCGTGGTTAGCAATTTCCTGGCTCGTTTATGCCCAACTTTTCTCAATGGGATTACAATCTGGAGACTTTGGCGGCCATGGCAATCTTGTGGCGTCCTCCGGGTCGAGATAATCCTGTACAATACGTGGACTATGGGCAGTGGCATTGCCATCCTGAAACACAAAGTTGTTACCAAACCTTGCACATGGCAGAAATTACATCTCCATGTGATGCCTGCAGGAGGCGTCATTGACATTTCTCTGAATGATATGAAGAGCAGTTTTTCCACCATGATGAATAGCTGCCAAACATATACTGCACCACCTCCTGAGTGTTTCCTGTGGGGAAAACAGTCTTCCCTCATCTATTTTTCAGGCAAACGATGAACACGAATCCTACCTCAGCTTTAACAAACTGGAAACAGGACTATCTGAAAATATAACATGTCACCAGTGTCCTAACTGTAAGTTGGCATGCTGTCTTGTCCAAGTAACATAGTGACAGCGGTGAATGCTAGTTAATATCGGTTTGCAGATAGCCCTTATTGAAACATAACCTTGTTTGGTCAGCCTCCTATTCACCGTTCTTCTGGGTACCCTGGAACGAACGTGTTCATGCCATTCCTGGTGTTGCAAGAATTCTTTCGACAAAATACGGTCATCTCGAGCAGTAGTTTTTCCTGTAGTCCAATGACGTTTCATGATTCTGGATACAGTACATTGGGGATACCCTACTGTTCTGGCAATGTCCGTTTGCTTGATATCATTTCTGAACAGTCGAACAATTTGACACCCTATAACTTCTGGCATGTGACAAAGCATGACCCTACTCAGATAAATTATCTACACAAAGTGTTGTTCTGTTTCGAAAAAGATTATGCCAAAAGCACACCCTTTTATACAAAAGAGGTGTGCATGTGTGTTTTGACTGTAACGAATTTATTATTCTATATTGATGGATTTATTATTCTATATTAATTCTAATATTGATATTTGCATAAGTTAATTTTCATTTAGAAGTGTACATAACCCATATTGTTAAATATTTATTGCAAAACTCCCGCCTATTCTCTAAAGTTGTAGAAGATTCTCGAGAGTAAGAACCAACAATATATGTGTGTACAT
>NW_013665909.1:367152-380108 GCF_000517525.1 Limulus polyphemus
TAATGAAGAGTGTGAACCTGTTGGGACAAGAACTGTAATGAAGAGTGTGAACCTGTTGGGACAAGAACTGTAAATAAGAATGTGAGCCTGTTATGAGAAGAACTGTAATGAAGAGTGTGAACCTGTTGGGACAAGAACTGTAAATAAGAATGTGAGCCTGTTATGAGAAGAACTGTAACTAGGAGTGTGAGACTGTTGTGAGAAGAACTGTAACTAAGAGCATGACAGGAACGTTTATAAATTACGAACATTGCAAAACATTTAACTTAGTGAATTCACATCGGACATTAATATTTTAACGAAAACATTACCTAACGTCATCGGCGAAAGTTCGACCGGTAATCGGCGTGTGATCATTGGGAACTACAGGGCTAGCTAGTTCCCTGTTAAGTGAATTATACCTACGTTAACTCGAAATTAACTCGCTCATCGTGAACCCTCGATAAGATATCAAGAAAATTCCAGACTACAAAGAAGACTTTATATTGCTTGTAAGTTTGTAAAACTTTTGTATATAAATCATTGGTTGCAATAACTATTTGTAATAACTATTATTGTAAAGTGTATTATTGTTTGTATATTAAAGCATTTGTATAAAACAAAGAAAACTGTGTGTATCAATCTTGTTAGTAAATATCATAAATTGGATGTATATCGGCAAATATAAATTACAATTTAATTCAGTTCTAAGCTATTAGAAATTGTAATACGCAACATATGAGACAACTAAAAGTTAGTGGATTTAGTGTTTGAAAGGAGTGTTGTGCTTTGTTGTGTTTGGAAGGAGTATTGTGATTTGTTATGTTTCGAAGGAATGTTTACTTTACTGTCTTTGGAAGGAATATTGTGCTTTGTTGTGTTTGGAAGGAATGTTTTTTTATTTTTGTTTACAAGGAGTGTTGTGCTTTGTTGTGTTTATAAGGAGTGTTGTGTTTGGAAGAAATGTTTGAAAGAAAATAGTCATAATGTAGCCCTAGATATACAAGGTGATGTAAGGTACAGTACAACATCTTATGAAAGAACAGTTAGCTTCCATGCACCAAATCCTCCTATAGAAAGTGACACCTACCTAGGGTTGAATTAATACACGACATTACATCAGGCTCACACTCCTAATTACAGTTCTTCTCACAACAGGCCCAAATGTATGAAGTTTCCCGATTAATAAGTGTTAATCACAGTTAAAGCTTACAGAGTTTATAGCACACCAATTACAGCAACCCAATAATTCAGATTACGTAACAATACAAAGCTACATTAGCGTTTACGTACACACACACATATATTGTTGATTCTTACACTCGAGAATTTTCTACGTCTTTAGAGAATAGGCGGGAGTTTCGGAACACATATTTAACAGTATAATTTATGTACATTTCTAAATATAAATTAAATTTAAACAAACATCGTTATTTAAATAAATACAGAATAATAAATCCTTCACACATAGATCATTCCAAAGAACAAATAAACCAAAATCCGCTTAATTACTATATTCTAATTCTTTCAAACGTAATTCCTAGTCGTTTATATTATTTTAACATTATTTCTTCTACTCAAAATGGTCAAACTGCAAAACTCATCCAGAATCCACCACCCACCCCACTCCGGTGGTTCAGCGATATGCTGGAGGGCTTTTAAAGCTAAGTATCGAATTTTGATACCTAATGTGGACAGTTTGGAAGGGCGAGCATATTTGGTGGGACGGGAATTCGAACCCGCGACCGACAGATTGCGAGTCGAGTGCCCTAACCACCTGGCCATGTCGGCAATTCTTATTCAAGAAGCACGTGCTAAAGTCCATGGACATTTTTATCATATTAGCCCTTTATGCAATTGACTCAGGACTTTATAAAATTCTATTAAACGTTGAAGAGGTGTTGAACATCAAGCATTCAGAATGAATAGTAAGGTAATAGAATACACAATAAAATGTACAGAAGGTTTACTGTTATTTCTTTTTTTTAAAGAAAAACATATCTAAATACATCACAATTCTTGCCTCGTTATTCTAGTTTAAATAAAATCTGATAGTGAAAGAATTCTAAATACTTTTTCGTCATGCAGTAAGATAAAATAGGTCACAATAGCATTTTAATTATTTGCTGTATTAAACTATTTGAATATTTTATAGAACGAATTCTGTATGTAAATTACTGATCAAAAAATTAACATGTCGTTATTTGAATGTTCAATAAATGAATTTCGATAGAAGCATAGGATGGGAGGAGAAGTTTAAATACTATAGGTTTTTACATTTATAACGACATTCATTCGCAAGTTATCTAATAACTTATTTCGTTAAGCCTAACTTCTCAGGGTATACCGGTAAGGTTGGTGTTCTTTATGAATATTGGAAATCCATATCTAATATGTCGATATATATATATATATATATTGAGCTGCATCAGGGTAAAGATAGCGTCAAGCATTCCAAACAGTGATATTGAACCGCATCCGGGTAAGGATAGCATGACCTGCTCCAATAGCAATATTGCAAATACACTGCAACGGTTTAATACAGGTAAGAAAATCAGAATAATGTATTTAATAAAAAATAGCACATAATAGCAAGTTAAGAACACACATTGCTTTAAAAAGGAAAAGCTGACAGAAGAGGTTTTGTTGTTTTATTTTGAGCAACCATTGAAGTGAAAGACACACACATATGTAGTTCACACTTAAAATTTAGTACAGTAAATGAGGAAACTAGTAACGGAGGTTCTGGTTATGCCTTTTCATAATCTGAACACAGACTGACATTTCTGGAAGATATTTTCCAACCTCGCTGAAATAAATGATAATGAAAAAAAATCACATTCATTTCAGACTAGGTCGAGCGACGCCTAGTGGTTAAAATGTTCGAAATGTATACCTGAAGACTAATGGTTCGTGTCCTGATGCCACAGAAACTCGTTCCACACTTTAGGTCCGTAGGTGCGCTATAAGCTTGAGAGTAAACTCTCATTTTTCTATCAGATAAGAGTAGCCCAAGAGTTAGCAGTGAGTGCTGTTGACTAGCTACCTTCCCTCTAGTGTATTGTTTTAAAACTATGGACAACTATGCTCAGATATTCGTGTATTGCTTTCAACAGAATTCTGAAAACAAACAAAACATTTCAGTTTTACCTTGTTAATACAAAAATTATATTAAATCATAGACTGCTAAATTTTACAGTAATACGCTAATAAAAATTATACTCTGTGTTTAGAAGTAACGGCAGTTAGTTTATAAGTAGAAAAAGTTACTCATTATTATATTAGAAGTTAATTACATAGATATAGTGGCGTCATCTGTTGAAACTTATTGAAAACATGTTGGCTAGAATGAAAATAATTTCATAATAAAAACTTGAAGAAACGGATAATACTGAGAAAATGCTTAAATAAATATCAATTGATATAATTTTTTAAAGATATGTATAACATAAGATGGAAAATTACATGAAAAATAAAATATAAACAGCAATGATAATTTTTAAAGAACATATAAGATAATTGTTGATTTTTTATAAACATGAATAGCATAGTTTTAACTTGTCCAAAAGAACTGCCGCTCTTGTCAGGAAGAATTTATCTTGAGATAATAAGAGTTATTCTGATAAAAACCACAAGTTTTTAAGTACGGTATTAATCTTGGAAAGAAAACATTGATCGTGAAAATTACATGGAGTACTTGTAATTAACACCATGTAAAAAGAAACAAAATTTTAACTCAAAACAAACTGAGAAAACATGTGCTGCTTAAAGTGCAGCATAATATTTGATATTTTACAAGATTTTAACATATTTTTATTTAATTTAAGTTTGCAATTAATATTTTTGAAAATGCATGTAAAACTTATGTTCGAAAAGATTTATGTAGACAATGAAATAAAAATATCAAGAATCTTGAATAGATGGAGCCACCTTGGCTTAGAGCTATTTGAGACGCTTCAAAATAGTGTAATATTTTTTCATGTGATAATTCACTATAGATTCATGCAATAAATCAGATAGTAGCTGTCAGGTATATACAAAATGTTAAATATAATACGCAGGACTATAAAATGTAGCTATAAATACATGACACCGAATATTGTAGATGTAGTGCTGTTGATATATTATAACATGGTTTCTTAGAATGTCAAAAATATATCAGTGAATGTTTAATTGGTTCACGCACACATCGTAAATTATTTTGTTGGGAAAGAGTGCTTGAATATACGTCAGTTTTGCAGCAACATCTAGCAGTGGCAGATTACTGTGTTTGTAAAGAAGACCTGTGCCAACGTTTACCAACAAGTAAGGCTCTTTGGGCTGTGTGCTACCCTTTGGCTGTAATGCACATGCGTATGACGCAATCAATTTTGAAACGTGTAAAATTTTCTCCGCTCCTTTTGTGTAAACTGGCTTAATAGTTAGATTAATTTATTTTCGTTATGATCAATTTAAATTTAGAAATAATGGAACATGACACACATTTCTTAATAGAGATGTGTGTTTGTTCGTTTTGTTGTATTATTTTATCAAAACCACATTGGGCTATCTGCTGTGTCCACAGGGGGAATTGAGCCCCGGATGTTATGTAGTAAGTCAGTGTATATATATATATATATATACTAATATTATTGTCGCATTAGAACTATTTATCTTGACTAAAGTTTTTGTTCTAGTTTCTGTAAATTATTCATATTGTGTTTATCCTAAGTATATTTTACTCATACTTCTTATGTTATTACCTTTTCTTACCTGGAATACCTTTGGCTAATACATACGCTACACTCCTTATGTACATATTATTGTGTTTAAGTATATTTTACTCATAGTTCTTATGTTATTACCTTTCCTTACCTAGAATACTTTTGGCTAATACATACGCTACACTCCTTATGTACATATTATTGTGTTTAAGTATATTTTACTCATATTATTATGTTATTACCTTTCCTTACCTAGAATACTTTTGGCTAATACATACGCTACACTCCTTATCTACATATTATTGTGTTTAAGTATATTTTACTCATAGTTCTTATGATATTACCTAGAATACTTTTGGCTAATACATACGCTACACTCCTTATGTACATATTATTGTGTTTAAGTAAACACAATGAATATTTTGTTAAATGTTTTCTGCAAAGAAACATGTGGGTCACATCTTCGGAAATTAGAATTTGGTATTAAGAGAAAAAAAATTGGATTGTTGAAAATACTTATATTAACTGCAAACCTATAGCAATAAGTATCACAAGTCACCAGAGTTTGTACTACAAGCTATTTTACAAGTAGTAATCCATCTTGAGGATGGTCTGTTCCAGGGTTCTCCAAAATTTTCGAGACACAGGCTCCGAACCTTCCAGAAATATGGAAGACTGGAATGTGTACATGTGTAATTGAACCAAAACTTGTTTTAATCGGGCCACAGTAAATGTACAATCACGTACTTCCCGGTTTCTCTACAGCGATGAATAAAAACAAAGCACCTGTCTGAATGTAACGCTCATGTCAAAGTTAGCGCGCGAAAGATAATGTTTCGTTTTTAACGTACGCTGATGTGGCGCTCAGATAAAACTGGCTTTAAACTCGAACAAGATGTTGTTTAGAATATGTAGAACCAAATTCGTAATAAGATAAATACGTTGATTAACTATGGTAAATATCTTATACTATGTTCTGCACTTTAGAAGATCATTATTACAACACACACAAAATAATATGTTTAATACCTCAGAAAAAAAATTGATGAATGGGACTCAAAGGACCGTACAATAAAAAATATCCAACCGGTTGAACTTGGCTGCAAGTTTAAAACAGTATTGATGATACTTCAGAGTATAAACTCTAACATTTTTTGAAACTAATTCGGTCTTATAAGAATAACAATTATAAATTATGACGAGAAATAATTCAAGTCGGGTTTGTTTTCTCCTCTTATGTTGTATAGAAATAAAATTTGGACAAAACATCATTGTGTTAATAGGTCAGTATCATCGCGCTGCTGGCAGCGTTTTGTTCTATGCAGCTTATGTTTTTTTACAATGAACGATGTGCAACGCAATTGCAAAATGACAGTTGCAACTGTCTGATTTTAAACAGCGTGCTGTATTTTGTTGCAAATAGTTTGTGTCAGAACTAGCTGTTGTATTCACCGAGGGGAATCGAACCCAGGATTTTAGCGTTGTAAGCCGATAAACTTATCGCTGTCTCACCAGGGGGCCTTGTTTGGGATATTTCTGCATAACTACACAAGGATTATCTTCACTAGCCGTCCCTAATTTTGAACTAATATCTAGAGTGAAGGCAGTTAGTCAACATGATCCACCACCATTTCATGAGATTCGACCGTTATTCTTATAGCTCAGCCACAGCCCTACAGTGGTAGTTGTGTTTTTACGGCTCAAACCATGGACCATCACATTTGACAACGCCCGCCAGTCAACGTACTCTAATTGAGCTCTAAACAATAGAAAGTGGAAACAATGATGTGCACATCCATCAAACAAAACGTGTATAGTAATGATTATTTATTTTTAGTCGTTTCAAATGCAGTCTACACGAAGTACACTTCTGGACAACTGATTTTCTTACATCAGCTGTACGTGAAATGATCAAAAAAACTACACCCACCTTTGAAATAATGAATTTTGTGATGTTTGCAAAACGTTTTGACAATTATATCAAATATTATAAACCTTCAACATCTCAAAATGGTGGCTAAGTTTAGATTTGCCTCTTTGTTTGTTTTCAAGCGCAAGACTACAAAATAGATCATTTGTGTTCTGCCTGCCGCAGGTATCGAAACCTGATTTTTATCTCTTACCGCTGAGCTCGCAGAGAGAACTACGTTTATAAAGGTTGAATACAATAAGCTTGCAGCTTTCTTCCTAATCTTAATGTACATTTCATTAAATCAAATATAACCTGTGTATTTGTTTTACCGTGTGTTCTGTTTGCTTCTCGTTTCAAATAATTCTCCCTGACATGTTTCGCCTGAAGAAAAAAAACAACCATATAAACAACAACAACAACAACAAAAAAAAACGTCTGACGACAGCTACGTTTTATTTTACTTTTCGGAAAAACCTAGCTGGGAGTTATGTTCTATGTTTATGTCTCAGCGTAGGAAAAGGAGAGAGAGAAAAAAAAAAACACGCCAAGGAAGCCGCTGATTGGTTAATATGATGCAATGGTCATTTGCACAAACATGCGTACCGTAAATACCAATTTAGAAAAATAACCCTAGTTCATGGAATACATGTTGTCCTGGTTTCTTCGTAATCTTCTATTCACTAGGAAACATGTTGGTACTGCCGACTACAGATCAAGGTCCATTGAAACCTATGACTTCCTATTCACACCAGTCTTAAAGTCTTGATAATGAAGCTTTTCAACTGTAATACATCATTTCAAATGCCCAATGATGAAGCTTTTCAGTAGCTTTGAAAGATACAAAGGGTCACCTGAACCACAAAATTTTCAAACGGCTTTACACAAACAGAACGTAAGTTTGTAAATATAAACGGACCTACACAAATCCACATGTCCGTATACTGTGTCGTCTTGTGTTTTCGGTTCAACCTGCGGCCAATGCTCTGATACGACTATTCGGTCATAAGACAATATTTTCTGTAAAAAAAAAACAACAACTAATATACAGTTTTCATTATAAACTAGCCAAATAGACTGGACATATGTATTGACTATAAAGTATATGCATATAAATAGAGACATGTTACCATATACATACATATATATATATTCTCCTATATTTCTATGATAAAGAGCCTTAAATTTTAAATTTTATTTTCATCAGTTAGTAACACAACAGAATTAACTTTTAAAACGTACTGATGCAACGGGTGGAATGAATATTATTGTCTCTAGCTGCTACACTCAGTGTACGTCAGATATGAACGATCTATTCATTATCACACTTCGTGAACTTAAGTGTGACTTGAGCAAAAAAAAATACTTAATACTCATCACTGATACATCCCTAAAAACCAATAGATTTATATTAAGATTGAACAGCTTACTGGTGTGACCACGGGGACGAAAATGGAGGTCGTTGTTTTGCTAGTGTTTTCGTGACCCACGAATAGCATCAGACACACTTACGATATACTGGTCTTCCCCTTTTGACGTTGGCGTTTCAAATACGAAGCATTGGACACTGCGTTTTGCATTGAAGGCCAACAGGTTCAACTTATCATACAAAACCAGCCAACAATTCGTAGCCATAAACTTTAGATGGAGCTTATTGATTAAGAATGTCTGATTTCTCAAAATAAATATTTGTGTTCTGAATGAAAAGCTGTGATATTTCAAGATTTCTTTTAGATGTAATAGTAAAAGCAGTATTAATATCTGGTGAATAGTTATAACAAAGGACAAATAGACGAATAACTCATAGATACAGTATTTAATAAGGAAAAATATAAAATTCTTCCCAACCTAACAGATCTGTTAGATGAAATTCTCTTTCTTATAGAGTTCACCCCAACCCACCCAATCTGTTAGATGAAATACTCTTTCTTATAAAGTTCATCCCAACCCACCCAATCTGTCAGATAAAATACTCTTTCTTATAAAGTTCACCCCAACCCACCCAATCTGTTAGATGAAATACTCTTTCTTATAAAGTTCACCCCAATAACTGTTATTGTAAATTGTATTACTGTTTTTGTATTAAGATATATTTGTATTAAAAAAAAGAAAACTGTGTGTATCAATCTTGTTGGCAAATATCATAAATTGGATATATATCGTCATTAAAAGAACGTTTAGTATAGATAGCCCATATGTATTTTTTTACAAAAATTCTCAGAAATAAACATGTAGCTTTATATATATTTTACTTCTAAAAGTTTTTCTAGTCTAACAATTTTCTTGCTCCACAAGTCTGTTTTTAGTAGATGTAAATCTCTAAAACATCTCTATAGTTATGTTGTCTTTAAACTAACAAGTAAACAAAAGATTGCTTTCATAAGACTGATAACAAGCAAGACAATTAAACTGAGGATGAAATGTAAAAAAAACAAAAACATTTCGACATTTTTATCTCATTAGTATAAAATATGATAGGAATACTTACATGTTCACATATACTTTGCTTTTAGAATAAATGTCAGTCCATCAAATCTTAAAATATTTTAGTTTCATGTTGTTGTTTTCATGTTGCCTATATTTTTTTACCTTTTCTCCAGTGGCAGTAAGTTTACAGACGTACAAAGATACGATTCGGGGTTCGATTCTTCATGGTAAACAGAGTGCAGATGGCTCTCTGTGTATCCTCCCACTAAAAACAACAACACACTAACACCATTCCTCTGGCATGTAAATATATTTTTTATTTTTTACTGACCTACATAAATATATATGTCAATTAGAGCAAATCAGATTTTACTGTTTCTTTTAATATTATGAGATAAATTAACTTAAATAGTACATTCGCAGTCACTCTCTAAAGACTATTTCAGACTATTTAAACCATCTAATCTATCTTTCAGAACTCGAGTTTTGTGCTTGTTAAAGCGTGATTTATGTTACATAAATTTATTTATTCTCTGATTCGACATTAAATAACGTTACGTTATCACTGTTTCTTCATTTCCTTAATCGTAAAGCTGCATAATGGGTATCTGTACTGGGCTCATCTCAGAAATCGAACCTTGAATTTTAGCATTACAAACACTTAAAGCTTAACCCTGAGCCACCGGGCGGGTAAATTGTTACAGATTAAATATCGATGGTTTTTATATTCACACAAAGTAGCACCCCTCCCCCCAGTGGCACAGCGGAATGTCTGCGGACTTACAACGCTAGAAACCGGGTTTCGATATCCGTGGTGGGCATAGCACAGATAGCCTATTGTGTAGCTTTGTGTTTAACTTCAAACACACAAATTAAGCGACCTCTATGATCCCAGTTATATTAATAGCATTGAAACACTGGTAGATAACATTTGGTTTTCTTTAAAATATTAGTATTTAGATCAAACTTCTTCTTTAACCAATGTAACCAAATACCCCTGTGTATCCATACTGATTAAGCGACCTCTATGATTCCAGTTAGATTAATAGTATTGAAACACTGGTAGATAGCATTTGATTTTCCTTAAACGATTAGTATTTAGATCAAACATGTCTACTTTAGCCAGTGTAACCAAATCCCCCTGTGTATCCATGCTGATTATGCCGTCTATATAAAATTTATGCTTTATGAAAATGTTTATCTTAGCATGACAAGAATCGTTTGGAAGTCTTATTAACTGTTCCCATAGTAACAGTTAATTGGTTAATTCATGTTTACACATGAGATCACTTTACATAAGTTTTAAGCTATCTGACAATACATTTTCTCAAAAATTTTCTGTTTACTTTACCTTGGAGCATTTTTTCCTTGAAGGAGGAATCAATCAATAGTTTTAAAACACAAACACAATATATATATATATATATTGCTAGAATTTGTTTGTTTGTTATTAAGCGCAAAGCTTCCCAATGAGCTGTACCCACCACGGGTATCGAAACCCGGTTTTATGCGTTATAAGTCTTCGGACTTAACACTAGTCATTGAAGGACATATACCGGAGATCATGACTGCTGTAAAAAGCCAAGTTAGGATAATAGGGGTTTAAATTTCGATTTTTAATACGTTTTTTATCTTAAGGTACGTTATATAGAGTTCTGAACAATTATCAACCGATCCAGAACTTCTACCAACAAATTATGGTCACTAAGAGTGGAGAAATCATCGTTACTTCATGTTAAACAAATCGTCTATATGTACATTTATAGTGGAAGATAATCCAGGATGTGAATCACACCTTCATGCAATTATACCCAATTCTTGTGAAGAAGAAACTTGTGATATGTTTATACGAAATTGTTTTGTGAAAAGGGGCGGCCTTTGTTTGAAGTGAAAAGAAACGAATATGCCGCTTAAAGCATGAAGAAGTGATTAGAACTTTATTGGCATCAGCGGAAGAATAAAGCGATAAACAGCGATATTTTAAACACATTGCAACGCTTGGAACTAGTAAAGAATATCAGAATAATGTAATTAACAAAAAATAACACATAATTGGAAGTTCAGGGCAGACACTGTGTAAGTCCTGCTTTAAAACGGAAAAGCTGACAAAAGAGATTTTTTTCTTTTGAACAACCAGTGAAGTGAAAGCTGGAAGACTCACGATAAAAGAGGGTTTAATAATTAACTGGAATGATTTATATCATAAGAATTGTGTTAACATTAAACTGATCTTTTTTACAATTCTGAATGCTGGTTTGCTTCTTTGTTGTTTAACGCACAGCTACATTATGGGCACTCTGTGCTCTGTCCACCTTGGTCCGGCATGATCAGTTCGTTAGGGCGCTCGACTCGCAATTTGCGGGTCGCGGATTCGAATCTCCTTTCCACCAAATATGCTCGCCCCTTTCAGCAGCGGGGACGTTATAATGTCACTGTCAATCCCACTATTCGTTGGTACAAGAGTAGCCCAAGAGTAGGCGGTGGGTGATGATGACTAGCTGTCGTCCTTCTAGTCTTTCACTGCTGAATTATGGACGGCTAGCGCAGATAGCCCTCGTGTAGCTTTGCGCGAAATTCGTAACAAACCAATAATTCCCGAAAGACGTGTACAAGAAGTACGCGCCGTGTGAGTTCTTTTTGCAATTTTTACACATACACCACGTCTATATTTTAATATATATGCTTTTTTTAATAGATGGTATTCAAATAATTTTTGTTTTAGCTTCGTATGGTTATTTTAATTAACATATAATGCTTTCTGAATTAAATTTGAAATGTCAGTAAACTTAATTTTACACGACTGAATACCCAGAAACGCAAATGCACGAAAATATAAAGCCAAATTAAATCAAATTTGATTAACTCAAGCATAAGGTTACTTCATTTAGTTCATGTAAAATGCCTGTTTTTCTTATATTTTAATCGGACTAGCTTACCTAATTTAATCTTGTAAGTTTAATTTAAATATTCTCACATACTGAAACATCAACTTTTTATTTAGTTAACATTATTGGATTTTTTATTATTTTAACTAACGAGCGTATTCTGCAAGTGCTCATGCTGAAGCTACCTTAAAGTGCCCGCCAGTGGCACAGCGGTATGTGTAGCTTTATGCTTAATTACAAACAAACAAATAAGCTACCTTAAAGTAAATACCTAAATCTAAAGAAAGAGTATTTCATTTAACAGATTGGGTGGGTTGGGGTGAACTTTATAAGAAAGAGTATTTCATCTAACAGATTGGGTGGGTTGGAGTGAACTTAATAAGAAAGAGTATTTCATCTAACAGATTGGGTGGGTTGGAGTGAACTTTATAAGAAAGAGTATTTCATCTAACAGATTGGGTGGGTTAAAAATAGTTATTATAAACAGTGATCTATATACAAAGTTTATATATATATATATAAGTTTTGCAAACTTACGGGCAATATAAAGTCTTCTTTCTAGTCTGGAACTTCCTTGATGTCTTATGGAAGGTTCAGGATGAGCGAGTTAATTTCGAGTTGACGTAGGTGCAATTCATTTAATAGGGAGCTAGCTAACTCTCTAGTTCTTGCTGATCACACGCCGATTATAGGGCGAGTTTCTTTTAGCGCTGAAGTTATATAATATCTTCGTAATAGTACTAATGTCTGAAGTGAATCCACTGAAGTTAAATGGTTTGTAACGTTCGAAATTTATAAATGTTCCTGGTCAAATATCTGAAGTGTCCCGATTAATAAGTGTTATAACAATCACGGTTATAGCTTCCAAAGTTTATAGCACACCAACAAAAGCAAACCAATAATAGATACTTTTTTGTGTGTGCGTTGGTTATATTTATAGGCGTGTGGAGAGTTTCTCGAAAATTCAGATTATGCATCAATACTTACGCTGGCACTAGCGTTTATGTACACACATATATTGTTGATTCTTACATTCGAGAATCTTCTACAACT
>NW_013665909.1:380738-396028 GCF_000517525.1 Limulus polyphemus
TTCCTGTCACAACAGGCTCACTCTCCTAATTACAGTTCTTGTCACAACAGGCTCACACTCTTCATTACAGTTCTTGTCACAACAGGCTCACACTTTTAATTACAGTTCCTGTCACAACAGGCTCACTCTCCTAATTACAGTTCTTGTCACAACAGGCTCACACTCTTCATTACAGTTCTTGTCACAACAGGTTCCCACTTTTAATTACAGTTCCTGTCACAACAGGCTCACTCTCCTAATTACAGTTCTTGTCACAACAGGCTCACACTCTTCATTACAGTTCTTGTCACAACAGGCTCACACTTTTAATTACAGTTCCTGTCACAACAGGCTCACTCTCCTAATTACAGTTCTTGTCACAACAGGCTCACACTCTTCATTACAGTTCTTGTCACAACAGGCTCACACTCTTAATTACAGTTCTTGTCACAACAGGTTCACACTCTTCATTACAGTTCTTGTCACAACAGGCTCACACTCCTAGTTTCAGTTCTTGTCACAACAGTCTGTAACGAAGAGTGTGAGTAAGAGTGTGAGCCTGTTGTGACAAGAACTGTAACGAAGAGTGTGAGCCTGTTGTGACAAGAAAAGTGTGAGCCTGTTGTGACAGGAACTGTAATCTAGTTACAGTTCTTGTCACAACAGGCTCACACTCTTAATTACAGTTCCTGTCACCACACTCATATAAAACAATTTTCCTTTATAGTTTTTGCGACTTAGAAATATGTGCGATGAACAGTTTAACTTTAACGAAAAAACTAAATAAAATAACATTTTTGAAAGAAACGTTCCCAAGATCATTGCAGAGTAATGTCTCAACAGTGTAGAAGACACATACCCATAATAATATCTTCAAATTTACTCTAGGTATAAACGAAAAAACCCTATTTCTCACAAAAGATAATCAAAAACTATTACATCCTTCAAACCGATCGATCAACGAACATTTCATTCACAAAACACCCTCGAAATTGTACATATTAAAGTCATACTAGCACAACAAGCTAGTCGTACGAACGCTTTCATTATCTCTTATTTGCAGACTCTTATAGACTGACAAAAGTTCTAAGCCCCCCCCCCCCCCAACAAAAAATGCAGTATCCTAGAATATTTCATTTTAATTTCCAAATGCGTCATTTCCGGTATTGTGTGCTCTAAGTGCAGTGAACTCGAGATCGTTGAAACAAGCCGTAAGATCTCAGACAGACTCCTCAGCTCTGCAGTAATTAACTGGCACTAGCTATGGTCTTGTCACGAAATATATATAACCTTTGAAAACAACGAGTTTTCAGATTTAAAAATAGTTTCATTAATACGTGTCCCACAAAACAGATTTCAAAGAGAACGTGAGAAATGACATTTGAGTTAGACGGCCAAGTAAAAAAAAAAAAAAATTCGTACGCTACCGTTTTTAATTTTGAAGTGCTGTACAGAGAGTGGACAACCCTTGTTTACATGGGGTTACTCTTAACCGAATAGTAGGATTTAATATAACATTTTTATACAATAAATGTCCCAGTAGGATCCTCTCGAGATGAAGTGTTGGTTCGCCTTTAGAATTAGAAAAACAAAGTGTAAAAAAGTCAAAATGTAAAACGATACTCTATGTTTATAGCAATTGAAAAGCACTTTTTTTTTTTACCACTTAGATGTAATGCAATCAACGATAAAGTGTCTGAGAACAGGTTTTACTGCGAAAAGAACTCTCGTTTTAATTCTATGTAAGTTACATAATTACTATGTTGTACTTGCATAGACTAAAACTTACATAAACAATAATGATTCCAATAGCTTTTTAACGCTAACTAAGGCAAAGTGTATAACGTCATATTGGCTTTGGATTATTAAATATCACTTTCATCAGAGAAGGAAACCTGGCCCGTTTCCCTCTCCATCTCTCTCCGCAACACACACACACAAACTTTAAGGAGGCCGATGAATATATAATACTAACTAGAGCAAAGCAGATGTAGAGTACGTAATCTCGTATTAGCTTTCAAATTATTATATGTCATCTCCATCAGAGTAAAAAACTATTTGATTCGCCTTTTCCTCCCCTCCATCTCTCTCCGCAACACACACACAAAACTCTAAGTGGATTAATGTAAAGTTTTCCAGGACCGATTTAAGGGCCCCTGCCAACAACGGAGATTACAGGTTGCTTTCCCAGGCATATCGTGGGTATAGGCATAAAATGCAGCACGTCGTGCAAGTGTTGAAATACATATGACGTTGTTATTTCATTCTGAAAGAAAACGATAGATTTTGTATTATATCGAATCATAGTAACTGATCTGATTCTCTCTGATTTTTTAAAATGAAATGACACCTATCTTAACGTTTTTATTCACTTCTATCAAGACTTCTTGAACATCATGATTGAACGTTTATAATAAATATTTATTTGTTTCAGTTTGTAATTCGTATTCTGAGGAGAATGCCATTAAAATGTTTGAGAAGTACATGTGTATTTTTCCCTCCGATTTTTTTAAAATCAGTTTCTTCGTTTGTTTTTTGAATTTCGCGCAAAGCTACACGAGGGCTATCTGCGCTAGCCGTCCCTAATTTAGCAGTGTAAGACTAGAGGGAAGGCAGCTAGTCATCACCACCCACCGTCAACTCTTGGGCTACTCTCTTACCATCGAATAATGGGATTGAGTGTCACATTATAACGCCCCCACGACTGAAAGGGCGAGCATGTTTGGTGACGGGGATTCGAACCCGATTGCGAGTCGAGCGCCCTAACCACTTGGCCATGCCGGGCCCAGTTTCTTCGTATAGAAAAACTGTATAAGGGGAGTGTAATTAAAAGTAATGTAGACGTGAATACATGAAAAATGCCTTAATATTTTGGCAACAAACATAACATGGAAAGAAGCTTTATGTTCGTAAGAAACACTATTCGCTATATATAAATATACAAACACACTAGATAACATGAAAAGCAAATACACTTCTTACTAAAGCTGACACAAAATGATGGATACGTAAGAAAGGTGTTCGTGAAGGTGTCAGGGTATATTTTAGGTAGATTAGTAATTTTCGATTACAATTAATAACCTCACAACAATCACGTTTTGTAAGTGAGCAACAAAATATAATTTCTCAACAATCCTTCCCAAATATACCATATATTTCCTCTATCATTGAGTAAACTTCACCGTAACAGTTTTGTGCAAGTATGGCGTGGTGTTAAGAATCCAACTATGGACAACTACTAGATATCTGAAAATCTGCCCATGATGACTGTCCTCGCTCGAGGTGAGGGTCAGGCCGTTACATTCTATATGAGGAAGAACTGTTCATCCAAACTACGTAATTGTAGTAGATACAGCACATTGTTCTAAACCCATTTTATTTGCAAGTGCCATTATTTTTCTATGTTACGCGCCACCTATTGAAATATATAACATATGCCATTGACAGTGGATACGAAATATCTTATTGAAACGATGACAAATTAGCCAAACGTACTCCCAGTGCACTCCCACACGACAGCTTGTGGAGAACATTCATTATCTTCTGTACACTTCTAATTTATTTCGATAAAATTACCTAGAAGGACTGGAATTATGGACTCGAGCAATAGTTTAAAGTTGAATACCTACAGATTATGAATAATTATTATATTAAATACCCAGTTCTCTAGTTTTTGAATACATAAGGCTTGAGGTCTACGCTACATAGTCGTGGTATTTAGATACATGGATGTCAAGTAGAAAAACCAAGTTACTGCACAAAGTAGATTCAGAGCTGCTAAGCACAGAGTTAATAGAACACAAAGAGAGTGTAAAGAAGTCTAATTATCAAAGGTTCCATAGTAATCAGAAAAATGTTTTACCGGATAGACTGTGACGCAATCATCGACACAGTAGTTGAGAACAGTGTTTTATTCCGAAAATATCTTTCGTTTTAATTCCAAATAAATTACGCAGTCATGATGTTGTAATTGCATAAAATAAACATAGTAGACATAATTATAATAGGCTAAAACTCAAATATAGTGCATCTCTCGTTGTCACGAATGCGCCAAGAGCCTGTTTAAGTAGGAAACTCTGCTAGAAGTCCAGACGTACACTAACGTAATTAAGGCCAGGGTCGTACACAAGGATGAGAACGTAAGTTTGCTCCCCCCCCCCAACTCTATACGTAAGAATTTGAACATATTTTGGTGAATGTAGTGCTGTTTATTTATATGGCCATGCATGTATCGATATGGTTGTTTATACATATATATAATATATACATATGTTTAACGTGCCCCCTCCAATAGCGTTACAATTTAAATTCCCTCGCACGGCCCTGCTTGAGGCTTAAGAACAAAGGTTACAGTACGTAGTCTTTAGCCGTGTAAACTTTACGATCTAGAGACATCCGGGCAACATGGACGTTATCAACTGACAATAAATTTAGAAAACAAAATTACGTGAATATGTCTATGCAATAAAATATTCAATACTAGTTATGTAAGGATGAAATGCATCACTATTTCAGACATTATGTGTTATACAAATATCATTATACATACATTACATAAAACTCCTTTTCGCCCTATCACATTGCGCATGCGTGTAGTAACCTGTTTCTAGTTTCTTCCATACTATATGTTATCGAATAAGGAAAAAAAATATTTGCGTATACAATGAATTTTGTATCTGTTAAAGAGGGTTGAATTACCACATTTCAAATCTTCCATTATTTTATCACGGTATTTTAGTAAACTATTCAGACAGCTGTAAAAGATCCTCAGACGGTTTGAAAAGACGAGTTTTTTTGCCAACTTAAATCTTATAACTTCACACTGATTATGTTATCAGTCGTAAAATGCTATAGTCAATAATTGTTTTTAAATACGCACGAGTTTACTGTATACAAAACATAAAGTTATCTTTGTACCGATACGACTATGACGTGACTTTAACTATATTTAATGGAAATCTAAGTTGTTGACAAAGAAACTTAAACTATATTTAATGGAAATCTAAGTTGTTGACAAAGAAACGTTAACTATATTTAATGGAAATCTAAGTTGTTGTACAAAGAAACGTTAACTATATTTAAGTGGAAATCTAAGTTGCAAAGAAACGTTAACTATATTTAGTGGAAATCTAAGCTGTTGACAAAGAAACGTTAACTATATTTAGTGGAAATCTAAGCTGTTGACAAAGAAATTTTAACTATATTTAGTGGAAATCTAAGTTGTTGTCAAAGAAACGTTAACTATATTTAGTGGAAATCTAAGCTGTTGACAAAGAAACTTAACTATATTTAGTGGAAATCTAAGTTGTTGACAAAGAAACTTTAATTCCGTTTTATTGGTCAAACGATTTAAGCATCCATCAAAACGATGTCATCTTGCAAGTTAAACATCACATTTTGTTTTACTATACTGCAGCCTACTACATGCTCACTTTCAATGGACTTAACAAATCAACTCTGACAGAATGTCAAAGATGCTCAAGCTCTTATTAGAGGTTAATCTGAAATGCAAACTACAACTGTGTATTAGAAAGAGTTTTTCTCAACTAGAGAGAGAGAGTGGGATAAGATTGAAATACAAAAAAAGGTAAAGGTACTTGACATAATAAATTGTGCAGTCAGTTAATTAATCACTTCTTGATAATTTTGTCACTTCATCACAAATGTTGTCGCTTCACGGAAAACGTTAATGAACCATTAACAAGTTAAATACAAGACAACAGAGCCAACTTCATGTTAGATTATTGAAACGGAAGATGGGACAAAATTGGTTAAGACGATCAGACTTAATTGTGAAAGTTTTTTGTTGTTTTTTTCCATCAGAGATGCCAATAAGTACGAAAATGTTTTTCTTTTATTCATTTTGTTCATTCAATATTCCACGTGTATTACTTGAGTAAGAACGCGACATGGGATTTTATTAGTTTAAGTATAACAAATTTGATTAGTTTTCGTTCGAAGTTTTAGAAAAATTGGGACGGGCGAAAACTATTTATTTATTTTTATACTTACAATCCATTTCTTAACCTAATATTGAGCATAAAAGTACCAGACAAGAAAACTATTTATTTATTTTTATACTTACAATCCATTTCTTAACCTAATATTGAGCATAAAAGTACCAGACAAGAAAACTATTTATTTATTTTTATACTTACAATCCATTTCTTAACCTAATATTGAGCATAAAAGTACCAGACAAGAAAACTATTTATTTCAGTCTGCCAACGTTTTTAATTAAAAAAAAAGATTACATGGCAGAATGAATGAATACCATATAATGCACTTCGTAAAATAGAAAAAAAAAGAGGCACGGACGCCAAACTAGGCGCGCGCGGGGACAAAAATAGATAACATTTTTCTTAGTCGACCTAATTGAGTTAACCCATTTTTAAAGTTTGAATTAAAACTGACTTGCCTGTCCTGCCACTAGGTTCGTTGCTATCTTAGTGAAAAGGCTTAAAGGATAATCGTAACTTGTAATACTTTGACTATGACTATAAAAGTAACCGCTGCTATGAAGTTAGAAGAAAAACGATCTTTACTCTCCAGATAATAATAACAGTCTTTTATTTCAACCAACGCGTCGCCATGTGTAGACATACGTTATCTTTTTAAACCGCTTTGGGCGTTCTATTGTTTGAGTCTTTCGTAACGTGCTTTCAACAGCGTATAGAATATCATAACAGTTCTAATATTAATATAATATTATCTATAATACTATACTACCATTCAACATATATTACTTGTGTAAAATTTAAATCTCAAAACAGTTTCAAAATGTTTTATGCTTTACCACAAAAAAATTAATGCAAATTACATCATCAGTTCATAAACTATAATATTGTAAGTTCCAGTTATTCTTACCGTTTAATTATTTCGTATAACAACGTATTTAAATATCATGCTCCCACTCCCCAGTGGCTCAGTCTGCCATTTATAACGCTAAAAACCGGGTTTCGATACCCATGGTGGGCACAGCAGAGATAGCTCATTTTGGAGCTTTGTGTTTAACTACAAACAAACAAAAATATGATGATTCTTTAATAGATTATAAAAAATACGCAATAGTTTGTTGAGCTCATTATCAACATGTTTCTCAAAATCTCTAGATTTTTCTTTCTATGTGAATAATTTAAAAACAAGCAGAGAAAACTCATTGTTCAGTTAAGAGAAAACAAACTGATAAAAATGTGATAATCACTCATTTTTTCTCGAGGTAATTACAGACAACACTTAACCTGGATGTAAGATTATCAAAGTTCAGCCAATTAAGAATTCAAATTGTAATTACTTCTTATTCGATTCTTCCACTGGCTTAGCGGTACGCTTTACAGCTTACAATGCTCTAAATTCAAGGTTCAATCCCTGCGATAAGCACAGAAGATATAGCCCATTGTACTTCAAAACAAATTTTCATTGAAAAATGTTTATCATTGAGTTTTCTTGTACAAAACAACACTTCAGTGCAGGTATTTTTTTTCCAACAACTAGATATCAACAAAATTATTTTTGCATAGTTTTGGAGACAAATGAAAACAACAACAAAAACTAACACTAATATAAAACTCGTGTTTTAAATCAGAGCCACATTCATGTTTTGATATAGGTAGGCCTGTTGGTGTAAGTTCGTGTATGTATGTTTTATTATAGCAAAGCCACAATGGACTATCTGCTGTGTCCACCGAGAGGAATTGAACCCCTGATTTTAGCATTGTAAATCCGAATACTTACCACTGTCCCATCGGAGGACTGTAAGTTTGTAGAAAGGAGATAATAAAATAGCTATAAGTTGTTTTTCGTTCGAGATTGTATCTTCTTCCAGGGCCGTGTCCAGGAGTTTAAATTTGACCGCTACTGGCGGAAGGAGAGGGGGAAAGTTAAACACATATAATATATGTATTTGTAGATCATATCAACACACACACACACATACATTATATGCATAGAAATAAACAGCTTACATTCACCAAACTGACCGAGTCTGTATACATATAATTACTGGGGGAAGGCTGCTTGCCTCCCATTGTACATGGTTGTATTCTTCCATCTATTAAATGTTATCAGTAGATCTCCCATCTTTCGATAAAATGATTTTAAGAAAACTCTAATATGCGATGATATTTGACACTTATTGTTACCACCAACGAAATGTACGTTTGATTTTTTCAACACGATTATATATACATATTTGCGTGTTTAAGTGAAATTTTCTATAAAGTTATCTTGAAAATTCTATTGTAAATACTTTACATAGAATGAAAATATTCTATCGTTTTTCGATATCACTTAAATCAAAAAATAAATTATTTCTTAAATTTTGATCGATATATATTTATATGTGCTGCAATTATTTCTTTGTGTATTTTCTCAGTTCTTCTTTTTTCTTTCTAAGCCACGAGAAAAAGTAATTTAGATGTTACTTTACAGTTATCACAAAGTAAATGGAAAATTTTCGTAACTTTCGAAATAAAACTCTGGGATCATCCTCTTTAATGAGAAATTATTCTCCTTCTTTATCTCAGTAACAACAGAAAAACGTTATTACAACTCTTTGTTTTAAGCATGAAGCTTTTCTCAGGTGGTAAATATAAAACTGTTACTACCAGTAAGGAATTAGACGTTTTGAATTCTTGCTGTTTTTTAAAGTTACAAAGTTTACTGTGATACAAAGTGTAGTATGTTAGGATGCATTAAGAATATCTAAGACGTTTAATCATTTATTACGTTTGTAAGAAAAGGAAACATAATAATAGGGTTTACCTTTTGTGAACGACTGGTGTTTGAGGTTGTACCATGTGAACGACTGGTTTTTGAGGTTGTACGATGTGATCGACTGGTGTTTGAGGTTGTACCATGTGAACGACTGGTTTTTGAGGTTGTACGATGTGAGCGACTGGTGTTTGAGGTTGTACCATGTGAACGACTGGTGTTTGAGGTTGTACCATGTGAACGACTGGTTTTTGAGGTTGTACGATGTGAGCGACTGGTGTTTGAGGTGTAATATATGAACGACTGGTTTTTGAGGTTATACGATGTGAACGACTGGTTTTTGAGGTTGTACGATGTGAACGACTGGTGTTTGAGGTTGTACGATGTGAACGACTGGTTTTTGAGGTTGTACGATGTGAGCGACTGGTGTTTGAGGTGTAGAATGTGAACGACTGGTTTTTGAGGTTGTACGATGTTAGCGACTGGTGTTTGAGGTGTAGAATGTGAACGACTGGTGTTTGAGGTGTAGGATATGAAAAAGTGTTTTTTAAGGTGAACGATTTTTTGAACTTTGTGTTTCCAAAATTTTCTATTAAACAGGAAAACACAATAGCATAATATGGTATTTCATGTTCGACTGTCCGTACTTACAAGTGCAACTTAAAGTATATTAAACGTATTGTTTTTAAAACCCTTTAGGATATTTAAATTCAACTTAGCTTATACATGGGCTTAAACATGCGATAAAGTAGTCTTTTAATGCATAATAAAATATTATTTTATTTATAGCTACTGGACAGAAAGATAAGCCTACTTAACGAGAATTTATTTTTTGTAGTTTTTTGCACAACGATACATAATGGGCTATCTGTGCTCTGCCCATCACGAGTATCGAAACCCGATTTCTAGTGTTGTAAGTCCGCAGACATACCGCTGTGCCACTGGGGGAGGCCTTAACGAGAAACATAAATGAAAGAAAAATTGAAATATTATTATTTAAAACTATTTATTTCAATCAGTCGGCACAATGAAAAGTTTCTAACGATTCTTACCCAAGCAATAGTCATCATTATATATGTCTTTACAAACACACACACACACAAACACACACACATATATATATATATACGCTTCAATAGAACTTTCCAATCAATGAGCTAAGCTTCCAGTTATAACAATTATAACATCAGAGGTAACCAGTTGCTGTGATGCTCGTAATAGAATTATTTGCTTATATTAAAACACTGGGAGTGCAAAATTCATCTGTAAATTAAACAGCACACTATACTTGGCTTTTTCTTTTAACGTATTTTTATTAGGATTTTATTGTTAACTAACATTTTCTGACTACTGTAAAAAATGTATATTTATTTCGAGAGCATTAAGAAGTTCAGGTTTAAGTTAATTAAGGCTGCTTTTGTTTTTGTCTGAGTAGCTTCTGCTGTTCGGAATTTCAATATATTATATACTACGTTCAAAAATATAATGATTTAAGATAGCTGTTGCCCATTTGTTTTAAACACAAGAAAATGCTTTAAACCCACGCTTAATAAATCACGTTTGCAGTTGGTTTGATAATCGCTAGGTTAAAGGATTTTATCTAAAGATTTTGAGGAATATCATTATGATATATGTGAGTTTCTGGTTTCATTAAAACAAGTTTGCGATTTCGGCAACAAATGCTGAATTTGTTTATATTTAATATTAAAGAAAAAAACAATATCAGCTTTAAAAAAGGGATAAATGGGTTTTGATTGCTGAATTACAGATCAGGGATATTCACAATGTTCCTACAAGACTACTCTGACAGATTTATTAAGGCTGAAAACGTGACACGACAGCAGTGAAGTAAGTACAGACATTTCATTTAACTGGTGATTTCATATATATAACGGCTGAAAACGTGACACGACAGCAGTGAAGTAAGTACAGACATTTCATTTAACTGGTGATTTCATATATATAACGGCTGAAAACGTGACACGACAGCAGTGAAGTAAGTACAGACATTTCATTTAACTGGTGATTTCATATATATAACACTGGCCATAGTCCTAGCAGAAATTCATTAAATGTTAGGATACTTATTCAAACTACAAAGATTTATCAAACAAGTTCATACAAATAACATTTTTTTTTGAAAATCATGATTAATTAAAGATATTAAAGAAGAATAAATAAAAGTCAAAATAGAACCAATTACTTTGTGTTCACCTTAGGCCTCATACGAGAAAGAAATGTTTGTTGTGAATAAAAACGGATGTAATGAAATATACAAACTACTAAAGGTATTTGTGCTACGCGTGGCATTTATTTTGTTGGCTTCACGGAGATGGCGAAACAGCGTGCATGTTGCATCATTCACCTTACAGGTTAACTGTTAGACTAGAGTTCGGGAAGTAGGCATTGAGAAAGTAGCGTGTGGGTGGGGGTATTGAAATGATCAAAGAACACGAACCGTTCCTCTGAAGCACCTATACTATGCTCAACATTAAAAGTCACTTTCGTTTTGCTTCAGCTTCACTTAATAAAAACCTGAAATGGCTTCCAATCCCGAGCCTTTTGATTGCTTATCCATTAAATCACATATCTGAAGTGGAGAGGGGGGGGGGGGCTATTTGCCTTTTTGTACTACATCTCATCAAAAATGGTTCGACCAGTTCCTCATAGCAACTTGTGACACCAGAGAGACGGACAATTCTGCTTTAGATATGGCTAGATGTTCATAGCAATGAACATTCATTCCAAGACAGTGTTAGTTTCCAATGTAAAGTATTTAATATCCCATTTAAGACTAGTAAAATAGTCAAATACACTTATTTGAATAAGAAATAATTTATAGAATTATAACACAAACTTTCTACGAGTTAAGATTATTATGAAACACATTAAGAATTAATAAAACATGTTATAGATCCACACTTGCAAAAATATATTATGGAAAAATTGTTAATAATCGATAAAAAAATAACTTAAAAGTTCGCGATAAATTAAATGATTTAAAACACATTTGTTTAATATAGAGTTTCAAAAGATTATCACATAATTCTTAAATTTTATAATAACGTGGTTAATATTGTATATTTAGGAATTTTCAAACTACCCGAGTGGGCTAAAAGGTCAGATTAGAGACTCTCTAGTGTTCAGGAATAGCCATTCCTAGTTTTAAACTACTGTCTAGAAGAAATGTCCACAGGAAAGGCAGACAAACATCAATGTCCGCTTTGCGCGGCTCTTTAAACTGAATAACAGTGTAGAACGCGCTCAAAGCTAAAAGTAGCGAGCGTGTACAGTGGCATCACGTCTCGAGCCTTGAACCCCTCGAATCGCGGCATTATCGCTAACCACTAGGCTACTCCTGTCCATTTATATGTTTAAAAACATTGTAAGTAATATTACGGTTTCTACAGTAACCTTATGCGAATGGTAAGGAACTCACTATATTAATGATTAAGTCATATTTGGCTAAGCTCATTAAAACTCAGAAATTCAGGGTAATTATGGGTTAAGATACTTGAAACAATTCAGCTCTTACCATTTTCGGGTTACGGTTTCTCTGACAAGAAAACAACAACCGTATGGTCATTAGTTATTTTAGAGAGAACTCTTTTTTTCTATTAAATTTCTTTAAAAATGAACATTTTGGCATTAAAAAACTAATAAGATTACGTTTGATTTTGTCTGGCCTAATTGACCTTAATTGACCTCTGCATGAAATAAAACTTTGTAAAGTTTTGTAAAAGGAATAATGAATTTCTTCGCTGGCTGAAACAGAAAGGAAAAAACACAATAAAGTTGTAAAGTAGAAGGTAACATTTTCAAAGATTATGGGACGTTTTCTTTTCTGATAAACCTTCACGTGAGAAGACAAGGAGATAAGATGAACTGTTTATTTAGAATTGTCGAACAGATTTAAACAATGAACATCTATACATAGCCGTTCTTAATTTTGAACTGATAGATTAGATGGAAGGCAGCTAGTCAACAGCACCTACTAATAATTCTTGGGTCATTCTTGTTTGATCAAAAAATGGGATTTGGCTGTCAATTTTGTATCACTCTCACAGTCCTAAAGTACGAAGCGTATTTTTTCGGCAACGGGACGCAAACAGTAAACCCTCATATTCACAGTCTGAGCACGCTAATCTTAAATCACGTCTGGCCAAGAGATAAGAGACATTGCTTACAATGTACAACATTAAAAACAACTTTATTTCGAACTACGTTGCAAGATGACGATTGGAAATGCTGTTATAATATAGGGATAAAGCTAATGAATTAAAACAAATGTGTAATAAACATAAGAACACCAAACTTTTTCTTAAAATGTTAATAACTCCTCTAATTGTAAGAATTTTCCCAACTACATTTTACCAGAATACGCAATTGAATGGGCCAAGAGTGGTTATCTGTTTAGACTATGAATTGGAGGATTCATGATTCGCGTCATGCCGTCACAAAAACGCACTCCGCACTTTGACGGTAAAATTCTACTGTTTGGTCAGAGAAGAGTAATCGAAGAATTGGCGATGGATATTGTTAACTAGATGTCTTCTTTCTAGTTTACGAATTTAATATTAGAGAAGAACCAAACTTAATTTAGCCATCTACTGGTGCTTTTGGGCATGGCTTACTAAGATTACATGTTATTCACACGTTGGTTTGGTTTTTTAGGGAGCTTTAACTGTTAGTCTTCCGAGAAACATACTCGCCTGTAAACATCTCTCAGAATAAGGAAGAAATTGAACTACACGTCGCTGTTTTCGATACACTATAGATCTTTATAATATCATATTTATTAAATGTCTGGTCCGAAGAAGAAGGATATCACCATTACTCAAGGATGATAATTTCCACTGTAAGATAGTTGTTTTCGTTACTCTATTTTAATGGTTATGCATAAAGATAACCTCAAACTTTTGTACTAAACCAGAGAAGGGTTGGGTGCGACCTACGTCAGGTATTCGCGTCACACTCAAGTTACCCCAACGTAATGTTTATGCAACGCTCATAGGAATAACGTGTTCTATTATCGATCTGTCTGGGCTGATGAGAGCTGAAATGGCTCTTAATTGCATTCTTCGGCTAATCAATATTATACAGTACACTCTTGCTGATACTTTTTAAGTATGGTAGAAAGTGAAAATTATAGGAGATAATGAGTGGGAAGAATACAAAGAAACACTTAAGAAAACGAAAAAGATGTGGACGGTATAATAAAAAAATAATCCCAAATGGTTATTCGTGGAAATATTAATTGCAATTCTTTCAATTATAATTATAGTTTTTTAATCTTTACAGCAGTGATATCATTTTTAGTTTTCTGTTCTAAAGCTAGATACTGCGACTATAAATTCGTCACAGAGGTAAGTTGTTAAGTTGGACCCTCTTACGTTGTTTTGAAATAACGTCCTCGGTTAGAATCTTAATGAAGTTGAAAAATCATCGAAAAGTCCCATACATTGAAATGTGTATATTAAACGTGCCACAGCTGGTAATTCAACAGGTTTTACTCCCCACATTATTGATGTAGAAAACACAGATAGTTTATGATAACGACATCTAGCCCTTGAGGCTAATGCCGTCCATTAATCTAATTGTAGATTTATATTAGTTTTGGTCCCATTATGTGTCTCATTGCCCCCCCCCCTTCTTCATATAAGAAAAACTGAATCTAAGTTGGATCCGATACAGCTATACATCATGGTTTAACTCATTCTTACACTTCGAATCCGTCGTTTGATCAAAGAGGATGCACTGATGTGAAAAATGTGCAGAGTGTCATTATATTAAAATCATCTTTACTGAATTTGTATTTACAACTGAAATATAAAGTTAACCAACCGTCTGGTAATGGCCGTTTAGAAAACAAGAATAAAATAAATATAAAATAAGAAGAATTAAAAACCAGACATACAAACGGATGTGATTGCCTTCTCCCTTTTTTTCTCACGAACTAAAGAAGGAGTTTAGATGACGTCATAGATCAGTTCAAAGCCCTTTTCCAACAAAATTGTCATGATGAAAATAAGAACTCGATCTTCACACACACAAACATTTCCTGTGCACATGCACAAACTCCTGCCTGGAGCCCCAGCTCTCTGATAAGTCGACGGAAATCCTCTAATTCTCAAGTCTGTGGATGGCAGTGAAGGTAATTCAAAGAATTAATTGTATTGTGTCATAGTTGCGTTCAGTGTCACTAATAGATGACATTAGTACTGCAAAACGACGGACTGTGGAGCTTGTGAATAGTTTCTCAACACATGTTATTTCTTAAAACCTATAATTTTTAATTTTCTAAATTCTATTTACTAGTTTAGCATTGCGTAAGTAGAATAAAGACTTTCAGGGACATTAAATTTACGCTATTTATCCTCGATAAGTCTTGTTTGAGCGAAATCTTGTCCAAGATTCTGCCCTTTCGCATTTCCCTGTATTATTTAGTTGAACTTGTAATGCGTAATTATGTCACTCTAAAACTGTAGGGCCCGGCATGGCCAGGTGGTTAGGACGCTCGACTCGCAATCTGAGGGTTGCGGGTCGAATCCACGTCACACCAAACATGCTCGACCTTTTAGCCGTGCGGGCGTTATAAT
>NW_013665909.1:396474-402458 GCF_000517525.1 Limulus polyphemus
TATGTAGCTATATATATATATATATATTAGCAATTAATGTAGTTTATTTGTCGTTTTTCTTGGCGCATATCTTACAAAATGGGCTATCTGCACTCTGTAACACCGTGGAAAAACGAACACCAGATTTTAACGTTGTAAACCCATAAACGTACCGCTGACCCATCGGAGAACAAAGTATTATTATCTTTGTTGTTTGTTTAGTGTAAAACAAAACTATGAAATGGCCTATCTGTGCTTTGTCAATCGCGGGGAATCAAGGCTCGGATTTTATCGTTCGTAATCTTATTATGACCCACCGGGAACTATTCAATGTGAAAGAACATTCACTTTCATGCACGTCAATAGTAAACCAAAAATACTCATTTTGTCTAATTAATTTCTACGATGTCATACTATAGTCAACACTGTATACTTTAAAGAAACGTAAAAATCAATAAACCACAAATATCTACTTACAAAATTGAATAATCACACACTATTAATTCATAGTGACTTAAAATGAGAATCTGATTTTTTTGGTTAAGCTAAAATTGTTGCTATTACTAATATTTAGTTAAAGAAACGGCTTTGAATCACTTCATATAATCACAACTTCAAAGCTTGTTTTGCAGCAAATTGCATTTTCAATGTTCCGTTATACTTTCCGTCGTTGTAAAAAATGTTGTATTTTACGGTGATAAACATTAAGTTGAAGTCTGATTTCAAGTTGCAGATCATCTATAGAATATTAAATTAATGCTTACCATTAATTACTTGAAATTTTAGTTAATTATTTGATGACAATTTCTACAACATTGTTTCGTAAATTTACGGACAATTCTTTAAAGAGACCTACACGTAAGCAGTTAATAAAGCTACACAATGGGCTATTTGTACTATGCCCATCACGGTATCGAACACTGATTTATAGCGTATAAGCCCTCAGACTTACCGCTGAGCCACTCAAACAACAATTATCAATTCTCTTCATTAGAATATAGGACCGGGTGTGGTCTAGTGGTTAGAGGGTTCGTACTGTGAATCTGAAGGTTCGTAAAAACGTGCTTTGTATTTATGGCGTTGGATGCTCTATCAGAGCATCGGACAGATCAGAGAAGAATAAACCTAGTGTTGGCGGAGTGTGCTGTTGACAAGCAGCCTATCAGTTCAAAAGCAGAAACAGCCATCTACAAATAGCCCTTGTATAGCCGAACATTCTCAAACAAACTAATTAAATCCTTAGAATACTTAAACGGATTTAAATAATAATGACAAAAACTACTGCATCTTTTCATAAATTTCACTTGTAATTCTGTTGATCGTGTGTTATTTTAACGCATAAAGACCATAAAATAATTTATGTAGGTTAAATGGAACTGCTTCTTAAATGGTTCAAAAGGTTAATTAGTGTGTGCGTATTAAAGCGTTGGTGAGTTTCTGAATAAGTAAAGACGTAGTTATACGAATGATAAAAAGCAGGTCGCGGGTTCGAATCCCTTCACTGAACATGCTCGCACTTTCAGGAGTTATAATGTGACGGTCAGTACCTTGTTTTGGTTTTTTTAGAGCAAAGCCGCATTGGGCTATCTGCTGCACTCCCCCCTACGGGGAATCGAACCCCTGATATTAGCGTTGGTTAAGAGTAGCCCAAGTGTTGGCGGTTGGTGGTGTTTACTAATTGTCTTCGTTCTAGTCTGTCACTTTTAAATTAGGGATTGCTAGCACAGACAGCCCTCGAGTAGCCTTGCGCGAAATTCAACAAACAAACAAATATACGAATGTTATACAAAGATAAATCATAAGAAGAGTTTGAAGCAAATCTATAATATTAAGTTCATTAGAGCATAGAAAGGAATTTACTGGATTGAACTGGTCTAGTTAAATCTAAGGCTAGGTTGTTTTTAAAGGAAATTAGAATTTCTTTAAAAATGCTTTTAATTATTACAATGTAAAATTTTAGTCTCTGATTAGCTCTTTATATTTTCAGGTCTACTTGGCTTTCGTAAGCTAAACTTTTCTTATAATTATTCCAAGCTGAGGAGCAGCTGTGTCTTCCGAAGAAAAGGAAGTAAGTAAACAATTAACGCAAAGTAACGAAAATCCGGAATTAACAATAAATATTACAGATTTTAGTAATTGTTATTTACACGAATATTTACAATGTCAATCAAGGACTTAATTTGCTGAAACTGGGCTTAGAGTCTAGAGTAAAAACAGTTATGTAGTGTACGGGCTTGACTACTTGTTGAATCTGAGCTTAGAGTTTAGTGTACTAATAATTATATAGTGTATGGGCTGGACAACTTGTTGAAACTGGGCTTAGAGTCTAGACTAGTAATAATAATATAAGGAGATCTGGCTTTACTATTAGTTTTACTACAACTGATTTGTCTTACACACATTTAAAATCCAAGGGTTCATATGTGGTGTGACGTAACGTGAATGGTATTTATGGCGGATATGCGTAATATAATTTGAATCTTAAATCTACATCATAAGCATCCACACTGCATTTTAAATAAGGATTTATTTATTGTTCCTCATGATCTCCGTGACTATTGTAACTGTTACACCAATGATGGTTGGAGACGGCTTGAATGGGTAATGAAGAAAAACTTTGATATAAGTTTAACATAACAGCAAATGTACAACGTTTCGACAAGGTTTTGTCATCATCATGTTACACTGTTCTGTTAATTATCTTTTATAGTTTTCTCACAAACTCAGTTTTTTCCTAGAAAGTCAGCTCGACTGAGTAAATACCGGATGATTATTTATCACCGTTTGATGCCCAAAGCCGGTAACTGGCGCCACCTATAATGTATTATACGATACTACACCCACTAATCGTAGAATCTCCTATAGGCCCGCATGCTGTTGAGTCACAACAGAACATTTCGTGTGAAATGTGCTGACTCGTGTATACTTCGCACAACACTCAGAGAAAGGAAGATGCAATTTACGCAGCGCTGGTTTCAGATTTTGGATGGCGTTAAATTACCATATGTGCCATTGTAAAATAAGAACAATAATTTTAGGAGAGCTTAAATATTTTAAACTATCAGTAATAAACTTGCGATCGGAGGATTTAGTCGCTGCCGTATAGAAGTGGACCAGTTAGCAACTGTTGCTCTAATGTAAGTATTTGTATTAAATATATTTGTTTTTAATCCCCCCTCCCAAAAAAAAGCGAATGACACTTTTTCTAGCAAAGAATTTAAGATAGTATTACTATTCATACTAGCAGTACTAAACGTACTAGTCGATGTAATTAAAAATGCAAACTGTTGTGCTATTAATTATGAACTCGTTATTAGTTAATAGTATAGTAACGTAGGACAGAAAACATGGAAAATAAAACTACACACAATGTTGAAAGTAGATTTGTCTATTGGTAGCTGAATATCTTCGCAGCAGACAATATTTAATTTTAAACATTTAGAAATATTTATTAACTGGCAAATAGCTTTTGTTCCAGACAACACTAGCACTAAGTGTCGTTATGTGATTAACTAATACTACGCATAACGCCAAGTTTTGGCTATCACTAGAGCTTTATCTGTTGTCATGGGTAACACTTAGTCTTGCCTATTACTAGAGCTTTATCTGTTGTCATGGATAATACTTCGTCTTGGCTATCACTAGAGCTTTATCTGTTGTCATGGATAATATTTAGTCTTGGCTATCACTGCTTGATTAACTAATGTTATAGAGAATCGCTAGGTGACTCACTAATATTTTAGGCACTGCTCAGTCTCGGCTATCACTATATGATTAACTAATGCTATAGATAACGCATAGTCTTGCTTATCCTTAGATAACTAGTAAAAGTTATAGACAATTCTTAGTCTTGACTATTACTAGATGATTAACTAGTGTTATAGCAGACAACGCTTAATCTTTGCTACCACTGGCTAATTAATTAATGTTATAACTTAGAGATGGCGCCTAGTTTTTGATCTCACTGTATGGTTGATCACAACACTTAGGTTGGCTATTACTGGATGATTACCTATCATTTTAAACAACGCTTAGTCTTGTTTATTATCAATTCATTAACAGGCTATTACGACACAACCATTTTGAGCCTATAGTCCGATACGATGAATTGAATGCATTAGGTTTTAGAGAAAATCTAGATATATTTTCTGCCAAAAAGGAAGAGTTTAGTGCCTGGTGTCTCAATTTGTCTGTGGAGAAGCATCGAACATCCATATCGTCTGCTATTGAAAAATCTGTCGATAAGGGAATAGTCATAATTGTTTACAACTAAATTAAGCATAAATTTTGTATTATCTCATGATTTCCAGTACGTAAGGATTCATATTCAACAGAAATATTGTTTCATAGTTGTGATTTTTCTGTGAAGAAAAAAAAAAATGTATATATTATATTGTTTAAAGACTGGTGCATATATATACTTATTGACACACGAGTGATAACACCAACTTTCAAATTAAGATTTTAATGTGTTTATTTATATCTCGTGTGTGAAGTTTCAAGTATGGAGTGTTTGAATCTCGTTCGTAAGCCTGAATGGGACCCGAAAATCAATAAATTCACAGAAAAGATGACAAATCACTGTCAGAATATTAAGGATCTATCTATCTCCATTCTTGACGAACAAGTACCGTATGTTTTTACTTAATTTAAAACAACAATAAATAAAATAAAACAATATAAACCTAACAATCTAAACAATGTAATTGAGAAACCTTTAATATTATTAGTATTTCCAAAATAGTTTTTATTTAAACTAGTGAACGGAAAGAGATCAGGTAAAATAAAAAATAAAAGTTTGATGAGCCATTTTATCCTTCGTCAAATAATTATTAATGTTTTTCTTTAATACTAGAATTACCAGCGAGATCCTTATGATCAAAGCGGCTTTTTGAACACATTTGTCTAAACTGTTATTATAGACCAACTTGAACGTGGGTTCAGGATGACTTTCTTGGTTAAAGCGCTTTTAATAACCGACGAGTTACACAAAATGCAAGTAATCCCTATACTTATTGCTGGGGTATTCTGTGCATATTACATACAAAATGGAAGATTTCCTTCAGTTGTTTGAGTGTTCTACCAAACGGGCAAAAACGTAAAATGACTTAATATGTTTCAACATGTGGATCTCAAGACAGTAATTTGCGGTTAAAGGCCTTATTCGTAGCTTCATTTTCGAACTATTACATTAACGTAAAGGAAAATGTTAAGGGGGAGGTCGAAAAAAGGAGAGGACAAAGTTGTCCGAAGCATTTGAAACTTCTGAGATCATATCCTGGTTTGGCAGGTATTACTGACACGAATATAAATAACCTACCATGACTCATTTCTTCTGAAAACACCGGTTTCTAACTGGTCGGAACAGCTAGTAAATATAAATTGTGTGCATAGTTTCAGGTAAATAATTCACAGGTATAAGTCAAATCCTGCAGCTTAAAAACATTGTTATTTCGACGCTCCCTCAAGTGTCATTTTTAACATGTCGACGACCTATTTTTTATCATTTTAAAATGAACGAGTTTTTCTTTCATCATTGTTTATGAGTCACTCACTCAGGTGGATATGCGTGGGAGGATGTTAACACGTTTAAAAAGTCTCTAATACGGTGCCAGCATTCTAACCTCCTTTTCCCCCACACACACCCTGAAAACAAAATAATATTCAGCAAAACATTCTGTTTTATGTTAATCGTTGTAATATTTAGTTCTTACTAAATAAAATATAAAAACGTATGTATGGCAAGCATGCAATTCATGCTTACTTGTTTCTGGAAGTTTTACATTTTTTGTCTTATTTGTCTGTTACGGGTCTCTCTAAATAAGGAATAAGTACCATTGTTTTTAAATGACCTTGGTTTGTTTTTCTTATTCGATGCATTTTTCTTTTCTTTTTTGCTTTCTAACTCTCTTCTTGTTAGGCACATTACAAACAAAGAAATACATTATAATGGCTGGAGACGGCTTAAATGGGTAATGAAGAAAAACTTTAATATAAACCTTGTC